>NW_015548309.1:3116089-3132030 GCF_001515605.1 Sinocyclocheilus anshuiensis | reverse complement strand
ATGGATGTCCAATGACAGATTTATTTCATTCATAATCCTCCATCATGGGAGAAATCAATCAAGAGTTGTTTGACTTATATGATGGTGTATATATGCACAGAATCGTATCTTCTTACTGTACAAAGTTGTAAAGCCCTTCAGAGCGGGTAAAGTCACTCTGTGACCTTCTTTGTGCACACTTTTCATTTTTAATGCAGAATTTAATCAATCCTCTCTCACTCTCATCTGCACAAAGGAAATTGCCATCACTAATGAATGGGAACAAAAAATGACTAAGTTTGTTTTTAAGCCAAAGTAAACACTGTTTAATTTTTCAGTTAGATTAATCGGAAGTGTGGACCTGCATTATAATGGAAGAGTGACTGATGGTTAATGTGTGAACTTAAAATTCAATGCATAATACTAATAGTGCCTGGTTTTCAGATTTATTTCAGAATAAGAATTTCTAGACTTTTAGACAATCATCTCAATCAAAAAGAGGCATCCACTCAAGCTTCAACAGTGACAGAGAGTCCAAACATCTCCAGCGCTCATTTGCTTGGCAGCATGGTAAGAGTTAAGACAAACTCTCCTTTCTCAATTCGGACTAATCAGTTAATTAACACAGAATACAGATGTTGAAACTCACAGAGAGTGTTGAGGAGGCGAGGAAGGGTCTGTCCGTGTGTGATAACGTTCGGCATGTTTTTCACGGCTGTCAGTTTGTCTGCTTGGTTCTGCTGCACCTTTTGACCCTTCGACGTGCTTGATTTCAGATGCGGCAGAGTAAAACCTATGGATCCTACATTTCTGAGATCAGACAGTCAGTCAGTAAACAGAATTTGTTTTCATGTGTGTAAGTTTACCCTATAGCCAGAGTAACATTATGGGGCACAAGTTTATTGCATCTCCTCGTGAGCTCACTGTCATTTCCGAGGGTTTTTAAATATTTATCAGAGATTTCTGTTAATTAAAACAGCTTCAAATGTCCTTAATGCTAATCCAATTCATTGAACCTCTGCCAGTGTTACAGCATCTGTCACTCAGTAACCTAAAGCATCATGGGTCTCAGCGACGTCCCTCCAGCTGAGTTTGGCAAGGGTAAGGACAGTTTGTTCTGCCTGTCATTTGCAGTAGTTGAGCTGCAGAGAAAAACAATTGGTGAAATGGTGAACTGGAACGCATGTCAAACATTGTTAGAACAATCGGAAGTGACTGCAGAAAATAAAGTGTTGAATTCAAGCCTATTAAAGGCACGCTAAAGGGTTCAATGCAAACTGAGCTCAACTGAATGCACTTATAGCACAATGTTGAATTAGAAAATAATGTCTTGTTGCTTAATAAATAAATTAAATAAATAAATAAATAGCCTCAAGATTAAATATTACATACTTTAAGCGTTAGCATGAGATATATACATACTAGTGCTGTCAAACAATTAATCGCGATTAATCGCAGTCATACCCATGTCATTATACAAATTTGTGTCCTCATATGTCACAAAAACACACACGCACGCACGCACGCACGCGCACACACACACACACACACTAAAGCAAATAGTCAAAATAAAATCTGTTATATTATATTATATTATATTATATTAAACATTAGGCAACAAGTGCTGTCAGTTGAGCTCAACTTGTATTGAAGCTGGAGCGATTCTTTAAAAGGTTGTTTCTTGGTGTTTCTTTAAAGTCATGCTTGCACTGTATATAAAACCTATAAAACAATTTCTCCATTTTTGTTCTCAATTTCAGTTGGTTTATATACCATATTTACTGGCCACGAACCCACACCAACCCCCTGCCCCAGTAACTCCATCATAGAGTGGAAAAAAAGTAATTATAGATAGAGACAATCTATGTACATGTACACAAGGTCAGCACAGGATTATATTTACAATCGTCCCTCGTATGAGAGCAAAATGTACCTTCAAAGGTGAAATGGACATTTCTAAAATTAAAGTCCAGGCAGACAGAAATAGTCTCTGGCCAAAATACAACAACAGATATAAGTGTGAAAGAGGCAGAGAGAGGACAGAGCTGTTTACTCAAATCAGCTAAGCTAATTTACGCATCCGTCCTCCTCTACGCTTTGTTAGATATGCTGCTTTGATGAAAGAATGGTCAAAGAAAAAACAAATCACATTAACTTAGTTTCCCGCACTTCATCTTTAGAAAATGCGTGCGGATTATGAAATACTGTCATAAGCAATTTCATTTGGGCTCTAACTTACGCTGTACTCTTTATAAAGTAATTTAGACGATATTGACTTTAATGTAAGCATTGTGCTGTGTATATCTCAAAGCCTGAAAGTGAACAGCAGAATCCAAGTGCCTGGGTCTGTTCTATAAAGAATCAGAATATTCTCAAGCTCCCACAGCAGATGTGAAGCTCAGACACAGTTTAAAAAAATGAGACGAAAAAAAAAACAAAAAAAAACAAAAACATGAAAAGCTAATTTCAACTGAAATATAGAACAAAACGAACATACTGCTGTGAAGCCACATCTGCCCATCTGTCTTGCTGGAGTCTGTCCATCACTGATCTTGTGCTAAATAAAACCCTGGTCTCGGATCCATGAGTGTTACAGCAGTTTTAAGGACATTGAAGAGCATAAAACAAACAAAAGCAGCCATAAAATACAACATGACGGAGTCTACTGAGCACTATGTCGATTTGTCATTCTCACGTGTTCTAACTACGTGTCGCAATAAAATGTCAAGTGGTAAATCACTCTCATGTTAATTTCACGTCCAAATCATCCCTGAACGCCAGGAAGGTCATGTGTCAAGACATTTTGACAGATGTTTGGTTTCATACGAACAGGCCATACGCCGTACACTGCATCAAACGCTGTATGGTCTTGGCCACCGTGCTGCAGCTCAGTTTCAGGGTCTTGGCAATCTTCTTATAGCCTACGCCATCTTTATGTAGAGCAACAATTCTTTTTTTCAGATCCTCAGAGAGTTCTTTGCCATGAGGTGCCATGTTGAACTTCCAGTGACCAGTATGAGAGAGTGAGAGCGATAACACCAAATTTAACACCCCTGCACCCCATTCACACCTGAGACCTTGTAACACTAATGAGTCACATGACACCGGGGAGAGAAAATGGCTAATTGGGCCCAATTTGGACATTTTCACTTAGGGGTGTACTCACTTTTGTGGCCAGCGGTTTAGACATTAATGGCTGTGTGTTGAGTTATTTTGAGGGGACAGCAAATTTACACTGTTATACAACCTGTACGCTCACTACTTTACATTGTAGCAAAGTGTCATTTCTTCAGTGTTGTCACATGAAAAGATATAATAAAATAGTTACAAAAATGTGAGGGGTGTACTCACTTCTGTGAGATACTGTTCTTTCTCTGACTTCTCGGAGTAAACCTTCAAACTTACAGCTTTTCAAAGTTATTTTAAACTATCAGACCTGATCTTGTCAAGCCAACATCAAAATTTGTCATCACACTATTTATCTAGTTTCAGCCTAAATGTTATCTCACAATCTAAATATATCTGAAAATGTAGACGTATCATGGAGATGCAGATAAAGAAGCTTGTGTAGTGTAATGTAGAAACAAAATATCCCAAAATCTCAAAACTGACCAGTACCTTGCATGTAGTGTCTTGCCCTTCAGGAACTGTGAGTAACATGAAGACACCATGGTATATGAATATGACAATCACTATTACCATAATATATATTAAAATACAACAGCATAACCATTTCCTGTGACAGTCATCTTAGGGTCCAATCAGACTCCGATCAGATGGCAAATGTCCATCTGTTCCACCATACTGTATTCTTAATTTCTTGGACAGCCAAATAAAAGGAAGTCTTCAAAGTCACCCGTTTTCCCTGCAGCAGCATCACACCCGTGATGATTCACAATGTGGGTCGTAATTACTGCTGTGGCATTTCCTATTAATTACATTACCGGTGAGTCCTCGCTCAGATTTCTTTGTAGCAAAGGTCAACCTCGGCAAAAGTCAAAGGACCGTCGTGATGCACTTTGCAACGGGGCGACTGGGAGGGTAACTGCTTCGATTGTCAATAGTTCACGAGCAACTGTGTCACGAATGCAGTCTATATTAAAAACCACCACTTAATGCTTCAAAGAAGTCGGGTTTAAAATCCTGCTATGAAAGGTCCAACTTACAGTAAGGTAAAATTATGGAATACATCTGCAGCAACACAAATATATAAATAACGTCAAACAAACAGCAGGCGTAATGCCTTACACACATGAGAAACTTTGAGACACGGCTTTCATTAGCGCCATCCTGCTGCGATCTAATCAAGAAATGGTATGTGAAGACATCTCCATCGACAGCATTTGTGTTGCATGTGATTAATGCATTTATACTTGAAAGCTCCGAGTTTGTCTTTGTGATGGGAAGCGAACAGACTGCGATGATCAACACTGCTCCATCTGGCCATTAGTTATTCTTACCACAGCACTCTGATTCAGTCACACTAACGGGAGTTAAACTTGGAATATTCCTCATTTGCTCTCATTGTGAACAGTTACATGTCTGCGAGTAACAAAGGCCGGTTGCTAAGGAGAACCTCCTCAAGGGAGTCACGCTGCAGTACATGCAAGACCTTTAGCAGGTGAAATTACAGTGGACTGTTGGCTGCCACCAGCTGAAAGCCTTTTCATTTAAATAACACGGATAATATGCTCTTCTAACACCGGCCATGAAATTATCGGTCTGAATAGACTAAGTGTTATCTGACAATGTAGAAAACCTGTCAAGAAAAGGTGCAGATGTCAGTCATAGCTTTGTGGGCAGCGCCTTGACTTTGAGTGACCCGAGTTTGAATTCAGGCTCTTCCTGATCATATTCCCCCCGTTTCTTCTCTCAGGTCGAACTGTCCTATGAAAATAAAGGCAGAAAGGACCAAATGTACCTTTAAAAAAGAACATGTACAGGTCATATTTCACAAAACCATTTTAAGAATTTCGTAAAAAAAAAAGAAAAAAAGAAAAAGAAGTTACAATTTGCTTCAAAATAGAAAGCTTGTTTTTAGGACCATGAAGATGTTTGGCATTGTGATATTATATTGATAATCCCTGTCAGGGTTAGGGGTGGAATGAATGAATGAATGATACATTATGTCATAAACTGGACATACAAGACTTAGCAAAGATTGACAGAGATAACCGGGCTTTTATAGGGTGAGCTAACCATGCTAATGACACACAGGTGCAAACAATGAGTGCTGATGAGATCAGGCAAAGGATTGGGGGGAGGGGGAATGAATGAATGAATGAATGAATGAATGAATGAATAAATAAATAAGAAAGACGCATTACGGTAATGAGAATTTTGGGACGAAAATGCACAAATTGTCATGAAAAAAAAGGAAACATTTAAATTTGATTAAATATAAAAATATATAAATTTTAATTTAATTATATATTATATTATATTAAATTAATTATTGTATTAAATGAAATTATGCAAATTATTAAAATTGTGAAGTATTAATAAATAGCAAAGTGTTTATGGTAGCAAAAGGGAAAGTAGAGAGAATTATAAATAAATAAAAAGAAAGGAAGGAAGGAAGAAACAAAAAACAAACACAAATAAATAAATAAATAATAAAAAAAGATGCATTACAGTAATGAGGATTTTGAAAATTAAAAAATAAAAATGGAAAAAAAGCAAACGAAGGGAATTACAAATAAGTTAATAACTCATTAAATATGTAACATATTAAATATATAGTGAAACAAAATTGGACAATGCAAACATTTTTTTTTTTTTTTGGATGGTCTCTGATTTTACAGAGGTTTTGAGCACTTTTCAGTTGGTCACCTTGGAAGACCAGCTGGACCAGCGTTAACCACCTAAGCCAATCAGACAACTTCAGAATGGTTTCAACTGATTTTTAATGAAGACATTTTACTGTACCACTGTGGTAGGATACTACCAGAAATGGGCTTGTGATGCCAGGTGTTGTACCATTTGCTGGATTTTTTAGTGCTGGATGGTGAATTTGGTGATTTTACTCAACATTTTGTTTACTTACACAATTAACTAATCAGGACAGCAGCTGTGGGAAGCGACCTCAAGGTGTTGCCTAGCAACTTGTGTGCTGTGGTCTGGCCTCATGCTTGATGTGTGCGAGTTACTGCAGCAGTAAAACTGTCTCCCCAACATCTCTGAGTTGTGCCTCTCCAGGCCTTACGAGTGTTTGCGGTTCATAACAGCACACGCAGCAAACGGTTCCAAAGCACACTCTTAAATCCAATAGCTCACCACACACACACACACACACACACACACACACACGTGTGCGCTACCTCGGCATTGTCACAATTTTCTGGATTCAGCTCTGACCTTTGCTTTAATAATAAGAAACAAAGAGACAGCTCGAGCCGAGATGATGTCCTCATATCCTGGTGAATGATTTCAGTAACCAGCACATAATTCTGTGTTATGGCGCATAAAAAATAAAGAGCTATCATTGCATTCCCTGCAAGCCATAATCACATTTACTGAGCTTCATTCGCAGTTGGACTTGCTTACAATGCTATACGTTCAAATTAATGAGCGACTGCAGAATCAAATGATCTGTAGATAGATGAGGCCTCAGCGCTTGGTTAAATGGCTCGTAATAAATAACCCAATCCCACAGGTTAACTGAGAATTAAAGGGCTATTTTATTGCATTTGGACATTATGGCTGCTTCTGTCAATAGAAAACTCTTAAGTGATGCACTGTTGACCTTAACTTCTATTGAGACGTTGCCCGAGTACGTCTGGATCCAGTAAGGTCACTTCATCTAACTGAATTTCTTCTGAGAACATTTGCGGTTGCCATTTCACTCAGTTTACCACAGAACGAGAATGAAAGCCCCTCGAGGGTGAGGTGATTAATTTGGAAGTTTGTATTAAGTAAGAGCGAGAGAAAAGAATGATTCGGATTCATGCGGTTCGAACCCTCTGTTTCCTGTCTACAAGCTTCTCTTCGATGGGCATCCCTGCTGCGACCGGCACTGTGCGTGGACTGACAAATGGGAGTCGTTCGAGAAATTTCTTCTGGCTTTATCCCCAGTCAGCCTCGGCTGTTTTATTTGGAGATTACAGCGCTTGTTGATGTGATACTCTGTTCTGACATCAAAGTTTGACTGATCTTGCAGGCAGCGTTGAAATCATCCTGTTAAAAAAACTTTCAAAAGCTCCTGAAACACCAGAGTATTGCTCCGGCTGTAAGGTCTCAGGTGGTTTTGCACCTTCTTTTCTTTTGAGGCGTTCCCACATGATCAAACATCTCATCTTTGATGGTAACAATTATGAGCAGACGGCAGAACTCACAAACAACAGCAAAATGATAAGTGAGAAGAGAAGAATTTGCTAGTGAGTAGTCTGATTCACACTCCCATGAGGCAGTGATGTTGTAGATCCTCCGTCAATGCCAACGAACAGAAGTAGAAATGCAACGCCAACAGCACCTCCTGTCACCAGTGAATTCATCTGTACAAGAAGTCCAAAACTCTCAAAAGAGAGTGAAATTAAATCTCCTGAATATCTCAGTTGGTTCTCCTAGACAGGAAATCGAGATTTTGGCTACACTCTTAAAAAGAATGGTTCCAAGAGGGGTTTTTCTTAGCGATGCCACAGAAGAACCATTTTGGGTTCCCCAAAGAACCTTTTATTGAACAGCTCTTAAAAGAACCATTGTGAAAAACATTTTAATAATCTAATGAACCTTTTCCCACTATAAAGAACCTGCTATGCAATTGAAAGGTTCTATGGATGTTAAAGCTTCTTCATGGAACCATTGATTCCAATAAAGAACATTTATTTTTTAAAAGTGTATGGCTCCTACTTCTTAGATGGCATTACAAGAACCTTTGCAATCTCCACTTCCTCTATAGAGTTTCAGAAGAGATCTCAAAAGTCTCTCACACTGTGCTCATATTCACCAAGACACCAAAGTCTTCAATAAAAATGCATCTCCTCAAAACATTCTCATCCAGTTCTTTTAATTACAAATTATCTGAGTTATACACGATTTTATATACATTCTTAAAATGTCAATGGTCTCATTTGAAATTTTGGAGAAATTGTATTATTTTTGTTCATCTCTGAAACACAAAAACAAGATACTGAAGAACGTTTCAACAGTTTTTGTCACACAATGGAAGTCAATGGAGTCCAAAACAACATTGGACCCCATTGACATTCATAGCATGGACTGACACTGAGACATTTTTCAAAGTATCTTCTTTTGTGTCCCACAAGTTATATTTGTGAGTAAATTTTAGCAATTTCTATAAGAACTATCCCACTGAACGGAACATAACTAGGAATCACATCTTTTCAAAATTTACTGACTGTCATATGATGTTAATTGCATATTTAACCCAACAGCCCGGTATCAAGTGTTTCCTTGCAGCTGAATTACAACACAGAGAAGATTACATGCTTGTTGATCCTCTTCATTACCACTAATCCCGACAAACGCTGATACAATCTCCTTGCCGCAATCACTTCAAAAATCAAAGCTGACTAATCTTTCTGTGGCCTTACGCGAAGGATCAGGGGTCTGTTTAAGAAATAATCAAACGAATGGTTGTGTAAAACAATGACCGATGCATGTCTGAGACGAGTCCCGTTACAGTCAGTCTGCTCCAGATTTGACATGTGTCACTCTCCTCTTGTGTCCATAGCAACCAAGCACATCGTAGGATCGACTGCGGCGCTGACTGCTGATTGGTGATAGCGCTCTGATGTTGCATTGACTCCTCTCATGATTTGAACCTGAGAATTGATAATCATCAGTGAAGTGGAAGGAAAACATCAGCTGTCAGTTTTCACCGTACTGAAAAATTCTGATTTCACATCTAAGTCCTCCTTACAGGTTATAAATACATTCACTTGAGGTCAAGACGGTTTCACGAATGTACCAAAACATTTTAAGACACCTTTTAAAATGCTACATTAAATTCTAATGAAATTAGTGATGTTTACAAAAGGTCAGATTTTGAGTTAACTAAAATACCTATAAAATATTAATGCTTAACTCCCAACCATCTAAAACCCACCAAGAACACCCTGGCAACCTATAGTTAACTGCTAAAAAATATTCAGAACACCTTAGCGACCACAAAGCAATTTCCTGCCAACACCAGCACTGTGGTGGAGAGATTTGTGCAGGCAAGCACCAATTATATTTTGGCTAGGAAATGTAAAAGTCTAGTTAATTATACAGAAATTCAAACAAGAGGCCAAATGCCAGCCCTTTCCTCTGAGATATGACCTGTGGTCTGCAGCAGACCACTATTTTTACATCATTTTCAATTATCATCTAAAACAGCAGAGCCCTTGACAAAAGGAGCCCAATTTTCATGCCAAGTCCTTTTTATGGAGACACACCGCAGTTTAACACTCCCCCCCTTTTTTCAGTGACTGATGCAAGGGAACAGCATACTGTGGAATTCAAGAATGTGAAAGTTAAGAAAGTTATAGTTATATTTAGTAATATTTAGCCATTAATATTTAGTCCACCAACTGTCACCATCAAATTTAACTGAACTTGAGCAGTTCATTTACCCCAAAGAGTGGGTAAATATTGATGTGCAAAGTTAGTAGAGACATATCCCAACAGACTGAAGGCTGTAATTAAAGCAAAAGGTGGTTCAACAAAATATTGACACAAGGGGGTGATTCCAACTAAATGATTCTGGTGTTTTATTTTTTTTTCCTGACATGTTAGTGTTGCATCTTTCACTTGGATGTTATAAGTTGCACTGAGTAAAGCAGCAGGATAAAACAAAAACTGTGTCCGTCTTCATATCAGGCTGCAAACCAACAAAATGTGATTATTTTAAAGGGGGTGATTCTTTTCTATACCCACTGTACATAGAGTATTAAGCATTTCTGTAGCTCAAACAGTAAAGCGTGACTGTATGCCAAGGTCATGGGTCGATTCCCAGGCAATGCATTAACAGATAAAATGTATACCGTGAATGCAATACAAGTTGCTTTGAGTAAACGCGTCTGTCAAATGCATAAATGTCAATGTTATTTTTGCAAATACTTAAACCCTAACACTAACTATCAACTAACTAGTGTGTAACTGAAACCGTTGGACTTCAAATGTATTAAAATATAGTTAAAAAAAAAAGAAACAGAGACACTTGACGCTAGCCCTTGATTAGCACAACTAGCATGTGACTAGCTTTATCTAAGGACTAGGACTAAGTATAAGTTCAATAAGCAACCACCTAAAAAACACCCAGAGCAACCTGCACTTTTAGAAACAAAGGGAGTTTTTGCAGTGATGCCATTGAACCACTATTTTGGTTTCCCAAAGAACCTTTAAATTAAGTGTTCTTAAAAGAATCCTTGTTTTCTTAGTGTGAAGAACATTTTAATAATCTATACTCTTCAAAAATTGTATTGGCATTGATGGTCCCACGAAGAACGTTTAACATCCATGGAACCTTTACATTCCACACAAAGTTCTTTATAGTGGAAAAAGGTTCTTTAGATTAATAAAATATTCTTCACACTTAGAAAAAAACCCCGGTTCTTTTAAAAACTGATCACTGAAAGGTTCATTGGGGAACCAAAAATGGTTCTTCTATGGCATTGCTGCAAAAACCACCTTTAAAACCCCTAATTTTTAAGAATGTTAAGAACCATTTTGCACTATAAAGATCTTTTGTAGAATGGAAAGATTCCATGGAGGTTCTTCATGGAACCATTAAAGTTCTGAAGACTATTTTACATTGCAACACAACAAATGGGGAACAAATTCTTTCAAAAAAACTTTCAAATTCATAAAAGGATGCAAAAGCACCATAAAAGTGGTCCATACGACTCATGCAAGTAACGTACAACATGTAAACGATTCATTCTTTTATAGTCAGATCTTTTCAATGAGTTCACAAAACAATTCTGAATGATTCATTCAATGATTCATATAAAGATTCATTTGTGGAATGGAAGGATTCCATGAATGTTAAAGATTTTTCATGGAACAAGTAAAGAAACTTTATTTTAAAGAGTGTAACAGTTATATTTAGAGACTTATATATTTAATTTTTAAATATTTGTAGTTGGGCTGCTAGATGGTAGTATGCAATTACCTAGCAACTGCATTGCAAAACCACTTACAACACCAAAAAAAAGCAACATTCTGGCAAGAGCAACGTAATAATCTAGTTCTGAATTTCTAGTACTCACATACAGTACGTATGACTTATTTGCTGTATATCTAACATGACTGAAAGGTGAGCGTGGAGGGGACGGGCCCTCAAATTCCTTCTGCTAAGTGTTTTTGAATGCGTAATTGCATAAAGGCATGATAAAGTGCCATTGTCCAGGATAATTACTTTAGAGATGTGCTCTTGTTATGCACTAAATGCTGCAAAGTTTAGTGTGACACTGCCTTAATGATTTGAGACTCAGGGGGTTCATCAAAGTGGCTCGGGCTCCTGGAATGACTGACAGATAAATTAATGTTGTCAAGTCTAGGAGATGAATGATACAATCCCCTCTGAGCCATCGCTTCAGGGCTGAAGGATGAGACAGCCCTCTTCTCTGAGGTTTTGGCCTTTCATCCCATCAACTCGACATCCGTGGAACTCGCTCAAAGACAGAAACAATGCTTAAAAAACAAACACGAGGGAAAAGGGACTTAAGAGGTTTTAGAAGGTTTTGCGGAAGGACCTCTGAAGTGGAGCCGCAGCTATTAAGACGTGACAGACTGACTTTTGAAAAACCCCATCGATACATAAAAAAAGAAATTACGCTAGCAGGCTCTGATAGGTCTATGCGCCTTTATTAACATTCCGCGGCTTTCTCAAATAGAATTCTAAGCAGTTACACATGGGAAATCAGATTGTGAGAAGTTCCTTTAAAGAGAATAGCTGTGAAGATAATCCCAGTTGCTTTCAACACCCCTGGAAGAGTTCATCAGCTACGTGCTACATGCTAGTTGTGCTAATCAAAGTGCTTGCTGCAACATCTCCCTTCTTAGTTTTTGCATTCATTTCTCCGACTACATGAAGCTTGCCATTGATTTTTAATTTGATATGGACTTCCTTTCTTAAAACCTTCATAGGAAGCTTGCTAGCAAGGCACATATATTGGTGTGCATGTTATTCTAGTCCATCTTAAAGAAACAGTTACCTAAAAATAAATAATTCATGTGTTTCCAAATCCAAATTCTTAAGTCTATTTTACATGCAGTACATTAAAAAAAAGCCTTCACAAAAGGACACATCATTAAAGCGGTCCATGCGACTTATGCATTCAATGTCAGATTTGTGAATTACTATTTTGAGTCAGATCTTTTCAATGTCTCATTTAATCCAGTTCACAAAACAATTCTGAATGATTCATTCATGAATCAGACTGCTCCGGTTATGAAATTCTGGTTGTTCTAACATTTACTGGCAAAAACATAGGCTACTTTTTGATACGTTTGGATAGATACAACATCTCAAATGGAAACATTATTGCTATTGCGGTCACTACTGAATGGATAGAGATGAAGAAAGTTAAATAAAGGCTTGAATTTGGGTCTTTTTCTCAGAAACAAGCAATCACATAGATTCTGAAGATTGGAATTACAGTGCATGAATGAAAAATGGATTGTTTTTTGGTGTATTTTATGGTAATTTTTTTGAGTCACAGCATATTGGGAAAATTAATTTTGTGTCCCACAGCAAACAAAATAAATATTGCATGATAAGTAATGGTTAAATGATTACAGACAAGTTATTCATTTTAAGGTTTTAAAGTGTGGTCTTGTTTAACCTGCTATAATTTCAGTATAGCAAAGTAAATAAGTCAACTGTGTTATACAACTGCGACTGAAAAAAATATCTAAATGATCATAAATACAATGAATTCAATATTTATAAATAAGGAAATTGTGTACATCTGTAAAGTTGTTCAAACGTAACTGATTTATGTTTCAAATGCTGTCAGTATAACTCACTTTGTATATTATACTGTATGCAAAATAGTAAATGTACAGTATGTGTGGTAGAATCACACTTTATGATAAAATTATGTTGAAAATTAAATTTACAGACTCAATCTAGCTGGAAAGAAAGATTACTGCTTTGAATGCATGCCATTAGCTGCATTGTTAGCTACAGAAGCATTATCGGTGTCTGTTCGGAGTGAGACTACCTGTTTGTTTGAACAATGACCAAAGTGGGAAGTGTTTTTGAAATCTAAAAAAAGAGTACAGCTTTAAACTGCTGAATTCTATCGAGCTTAAGCCGTTATTTGCTTGCGTGCATGAAAAACGTTTTAATTCCTCCAAGCTGAGAGCTCGTATTCTCCAGCACCAAGGTGGATAAGCAACAGTGCATTACTAATGCAATCCGGTACACTTTATCAGATGAAATACACATTTCTCCAGACACACAGCATGCCTGGTGCTTCCCTTCAACAACAAACCATTCTAATCCAGCATAAAACCCAGAGGGCTCCATTTTAGACTTAGCACAAACTCAACGGCCAGCTCCCGGGTGCTCCATTCGTCCCAGATGGCTGGAGCTTCCCTGGCGCTCCCTGTGAGCCATGTGTTATCTTTTTCTAATTGCCAGTTTATGTTTTAACACTTGAGCTGGTCATAGCTCATTCCAAATGGCTTTGCCTCTAGCGACTTTACACCCCGCGATGACTACTGAGTTACAATGCGTCGTAAATCACAGTAATTAAACATACACATCATCGCTGATGAGATGGAGATGGAGCTTCAGGAGATGGAGAAATGGCCATCATTTGTTGGAGGTTGGTTTCTGATTTACGGCATGTCAAATGTAATACTGCGTGTTGATGATGCCGTGTCGAATGCAATTGAGAGTCCATTACCTCACTATAAACATAATAAAGGGGGTAACACAAGAAAATGGCTCTTGACACTGAAACATAACAATCAGTCATGGTTAAATGGCTTTATACAGGCATGTTCTCTGTGTATATTAAATTACGGAATATTTATCTGTCTGTATATAGTGAGATTTGATCAGGATTAGTGTTCAGGGGCTCTCAAAGGCCGTTCAGCTCTCTGCAGCTGTGCTGAAGCCCAATATTCTAGTCCCATTGGCTCTTGGCAGGCTGGAGAGCACTTGAGGCTAAATCCCTCCCTGGGTGACCGCCGTGCCCTCAGCCTGACCCAGGATGTCATGGCCATAATACCCCTCATATGTCTACTGCAAAGGAAATCGTTCCTTCCAGTCCCAAAAGAGTGTCTGGTAAATTTGCACTTGGTTGCTCGTTCCAAACTAGAGTTCAATTCCATCTGCTTCTCCCGACGGTCTCGTTTCACATTTAATAAAAGTTCCAAAAGGGGGATTTCGCAAAAAAACAAAGCCATAGAAGAATCATGAAGCGGACTTATGCTAACATGGAACATTCTCAGAACTTTGGCTAACGTTCTGGCAGTGTTCTCTGAAAATTATAAAAACCATTACTGAAGTAACAGAACATTCATTCAGAGTTATTTGTTCTTTAATGTTCCCAAAACTGTAGCACGAAAACAGTATTTATACATCATTCATGGAATGTTTTATTTCTGAAACATTTTAGTTGGACGTTCGTCCCCCGGGGGTCTATTACATTTTTTTTTTTGAATAACAATGTTCTTGTCCAAACAAACAATGTCCAAACAAACTTCTGGAGCCATATATTATCTCAAATGCATTTTTGCCTTTAATACACAACCTGGTTAATGCATATTCAATAACATTCAGACTGACAACTCAAGTAAATGATAAATTATTAGCACAATAATTACATGTGAGAAGATTCTCACAGCTACTGTAAGTGCACATACTGAAGACTTGTGAATTAACTAGCTACTTTAGCCCAAATTAAATGAACACAGCGACGCCAGGGGCGATTTAATCAAAGCGAAATGAATGACAACTCATTTCTCACATTGCACAAATGCTAGCAATTTGTCCTGCCACCCACAACATTAAACTTCACATCAGCGAACCAGGCCGAGCAGAACAGACAGCTGAGATGAAAGTGACGGAAAACGAAATCGAGTTAAGCAGCCTTTGCAGCTACACAAGTTTCTGGATCTCATTAGCTCCTCCTAGTCAGCGAGTGTAAAAGTTAGCTTGAGTCTTGTAAAGTTAAGCTGCTTTATTGGCGTCTCTCATTGGCTGCTGAGGATTAATGGCCAATTCCTGCTGCGGGATACCGACCCATCTTTCACTTCCTCTCAGCAATGTCACTTCTATTGAGGGTAAAGTGAGGACGACTACGCTAATAAGATTTTATCTGGGCTTCACTCTTGAACTGCTAGATCACATCTAACAGTCTTTACTGAGGCAGGAGTACATGCACCTATATATAAAATACAAAGGGAGAGAAGAAGTGAAAGATCAAGAAACGAGCGCCATAAACTGAGAATTACGCTTTGAGATGTCCTTCCAATGTCCTCAACTTTATGGCTGGTGGTGCCTCTGAAAGAGCGTGCTTGTAAAAACTGAGGAAACATTTATAGTATGCATGTCAATTCATAATTTTAATTATAATTTGACATACCATTTAATATAATTTGAGTGTAATTATATTGTGTTGGTACGTTTAATAGAAAGTGACACATTAGTTACTTTCACATTATTTTCTGACTATCACATTCCCTCTCTTCCAAAACGCTAGTGCTGTTTTTGCTTGTAGAGTATTTTAATTCAAAGTTTTTTTCTTTTCTTTTTTTTTGGTGTTGACAAGCATTTATTTACCAACAAAATTTGCATGCAATGACAATACCTCTAAAGACACCATGTCGCTTGCAGTGTAGAAAGCTTCATTCAGTAGAATGGGAGTGATCTTGTGATCTAGCAAATTAAATAAACAAAAAATTAAATTAATTATTTGAAAAAGAAATCTTACAGAATAAATTTAAAAATACAAAAAATAATTTGTTGTTTGTGGTATATATTTATATTAACAATAAGT
>NW_015548309.1:3096243-3116027 GCF_001515605.1 Sinocyclocheilus anshuiensis | reverse complement strand
ATGTAATAATAATAATAATAATAATAATAATAATAAATAATAATAATGATGGTGATAATAATTAAATAATTACAATTAAATAAAACTATATTACTTCATATTATTACTATAATAATAATAATAATAATAATAGTAATATTAAATATAATATTATATAATTTAAAAATGTTACTCTACCCATAATTTAAAAAAAATACCCCCAATGTTACCCCCAAAACGCAACAAATAAAGAAACAAAAATCTATATAAATACACTATTAGATACCAGTGCTTGGAGGAATGAATGAATCTAATGAAACTAAGACCCTGTTGTGAAGCCAGACTGTGTGTGACCTACTGAAGCATCATTATCATCCTCCTGATTATGCATTGGCCACCCAAATTATTAGTCCTCGCATCTCCAGATGGCATCATGCTTTCGGTCTACCGAACAAAAGAGCTTGACCGAGGGCACACCATCTTCCACCACTTCAGCTCAACACTACAGTCTACAGTATACTCTGTGTAAACCTTCAAAGATGATCACATTACTCTTGAAATCCTGATCTAACATCACTCACAGTCTCGTCAGGCGGTTGATACGATGACAAAAGCTAGCGCTGTCTTTTAATTGTCACCATCTGTGTTTTCAGGCTTCATTAGAATGCCGTTCGTCTGACCGTGCAGCGCCATATCCGGCTTCTCTCGCAGGAAAATCCACAAGCCTTCCACTTTTGGCCTGCTTTTAGGGTTGTGGATATCATATCAAATTAAATTCCTTAATTAACATCCTTCGGGGGTGAACAATTAAACATTATTTCAGAATCGACCTCAGTTGACTTAGCAGGAAAAACACGACGCCAAGAGCTCTAACGCAGCCTGCTGTGTTGTACCCATATATTTCAACACGCTAGGACTCAAACAGCGATAGGGGTGCGGTTTTGGCTGGCTGTGGAGGTTTGTCTGGTGTGACACGCTGCTCTATTATCCCAGAATAGAACACTTGAAGCTAATTATCGCTGTGTGAGCACAGTGGGCCCTAAGGAGGCCGGTTCCTCTACTTTAGATGTGTGAGTAATGTAGAGGAAGGCTATGGCTAATCTCTAAAGAACTGACACTCCCATACAGAACAGCAGTATTTTGTGATGCTCAGCACAGCCGAACTGGGCCACAGACAGGCAGAGCACTGAAATGAGAGTAAATATTTGTTCTCTCGCACTTACTGTAACTAATTACTCAAACCACAAGATAAAGCAGGTTAGAAAAAGAGAGAAACCAGCAATGCATTATCCTTATTGGTGCTCAACAACTTAAAGACTATTTAATTTCAATATTAAATTTGACAGTTAGACTGAGGCATTGCATATTGACCAGTTACAAATAAAATCCATGTGTTATAATGGGAGTGTTGCTCATTTCACATACAAATTGGGACAGCCAAGCAAAAAACGACATAAACTGCAGCTAGAAAATTGTGAACAAGTAAACTAAAACTAACAATAATAATGACAGAGTGAAATGTGTGTATCTGAAATGTGTGGATCTCTTCACCCCATATACACCTCTAACTGGTAAACATTTTCAAAAGCTCTCTGTTCAATGTGGGCCTTGCTAACTGTCCACCTCACATATATTAAAGACCGGGGACGATATGCTTTTAAGCCTCATTACTCCAAGGGTGAAGAGCATTCACGGAGTAGTGCCGCACTGACCCTCAACTCCACTTCCATTAGCATAATGGCATTTCAAACGATCGGGATGTCCAAGAGATGAAACTATCAAAACTCTCAGACGCTTCAGAGAGTGTTCGGCTCACCTCGATAAACGACATCTGAACACGAAACGAAGGAGAAACGAGAAATGGCAGTGGTCACCCAAAATAACAGAGACTCCTCCATCTGATGGAGTTACACTCCCAGGAGTGACGTCGCAGGCTTCCTGCACTTCTGATGCTCTTCGTCTGCTAGTTTCCTCTCCATCCATCTGTCCATCTGTGTTCCCTGTCCAAACAGTCTCACCAACTGTCCAATTATCTCCCAGCCTCCCTCTGTGATGCACTCCTGCTGACCGTTCACAGTTTTGTCCGTGGAGCACCGTCTCACTTTTCTTCTTTTCTTTTTCTTTTGCCGATGCCTCCATCTTTCTGTGAGTGATTGTGACAAATGGATCCAGAGGCGTGTCTGTGGGTAGGGCGGCGTTTTCCCTAGTGCTCTCAGCCATCAATCAGTCTTGTCTCTTGAGTCCAGGTGTCCATAAACATGCGCATAAAATAGGATTTTTTTCAGCAGGTGGTAGTCTGTCCTTGGGAGAAGAATAAAGTCAAATTAGCATACAGTATATTACAAACACGTCCCTTATGTGCCACAGTGTTTACAGTTATCTGACAGTAGCTTAAAGACCAGCACAGTCCATCTGCTTTGAAGGCAAACAAGAAGCCATTTACAATATGGACATTATGCACATGCCTCATTTTGTGCAGAAATGCAAGCTGGAAATATCGTCCGAAAGGAGGAAGTCGTAAATAAAAGCCCAACGATGTTGTTGCAGTACAGTTGTACTGCACTGTTGACTCTGACATTTCAGTATCTCTGATCAAAACCGAATCCGTAAACTTTACGGCTTTGTTCCATGGAAAGGGCAGCTGGTTTTGAAGCTGCTCATAAACAACATATGCTGTGAACAATCCCGGACACCCTAGAGGCAAATCTAACCTTGAGGCTCTGAAGCAGATGTTGGAATAGAAAATGCTGGAGAAAACCTGATCATAGCCACTTTAGAAATATGAAGCATGGCATCTAACAGCAAACATGTTTCTTCGGTGGTAAGAGTAAAGCGAACAGGTCTATACATTGTAAATTGTTAATAAACCGTTCCAGAGGGATTAAAAAATAAATAAAAAAATCATTCTGACATGCACATCTGGCGTGTCCACTAAAAGTGTGTTGAAACACGCAGCATTATTCTATAACCTTGTTCAGACTGTCAGTCCAAATCTGATTTTTGTGCATATCCGATTGTAATCTGATCTAGATGACTGACTGTCCACACTGTGTATCGCAACTGTTCAAATCCGATTTGTGTGTCCTGCAGAAACCAATCTGCATTGGTTTCTATGGCAATGCCGTTGCGTTGTTATGCCTACGCTAAAACAACAATAAGAGCAATACAGTTTGCAATACAGATGTTGTCTTACGACATGACAACATGTAGCCATTGCGCTGGATTATGTCGTTTAATGAGGCAGCGGCAGAAACGCAGGAAGCTGGATTGTGCGGCTTTATTCCGTGCTGCCATCTCCGCTGGTTTCAAAACTC
Organism: Sinocyclocheilus anshuiensis; assembly: GCF_001515605.1. Lineage (NCBI taxonomy): Eukaryota > Metazoa > Chordata > Actinopteri > Cypriniformes > Cyprinidae > Sinocyclocheilus > Sinocyclocheilus anshuiensis. The sequence goes on along the minus strand of NW_015548309.1, from coordinate 3,112,734 downwards.
AAAGAGGTGCATATACTAGCAGTATATTGTCTTTTTCTGCTTGACTTGCACTTCGCAACAACACAAGCTTGTTTCTGTAAAGATGTTCACAGCATGTTTACTACAAAAAGGTCTGACATGTTTACGTTTTACATGGCGTGAGAACGTGAAAAAGCTGCGCTAAATCCGATCTGACCGGTCAGAGTGAAACGGATTTCCAGGAATGCGATTTGAATAGGATTTCAAACCATGTATGAATGTAGCCAAAACGGATTTGCAAAAATTAAATTCAATGTAGTTCGTTGACATTCAGACTATCTATATATGATCGGATTTCAATCGGGTTTGCACAGAAATCAGATTTGGACCGACAGTCTGAACGAGGTTTATGTGTTGATGTAATTTCAACTGAAACAGGAAATCAGGGCAGGACATATCGAGCAGCCCCACCCTCTTTTTTAAATAGCCAATAGCGTTTAGCTTTTATCGCAGCTTGGGCCAGAGCCGTTGAGCTCAGTAAAGCCACATTTGACAGTCTAATAGATTAACCCTTTAGATTCAATATGAAACTATTACTAAAGCAAAACAGTGATCATAATCATGCTGAGGATGTGTAGTTTAAGAAGTGTGTCTTTTATGTTGGTGCAGGGCACCGGTGTTATCTCTTCTACTCGTTAGTGCTGTTTGTCTAATTGTTTCTCCTCCTAATCTCATCCGTATCGCTATAAAATATAGCATTCTGTGTAGAATTCAAATGGGTTCGATATGTTTTGTGGTCTGCGCCCTTGTTTTAAAGGGACTTTGAGCATTTGATTGGACAGAAAGTTTGATGAGAAGCTGAAGTGCAGGGCGATGTCAAAATTGTTGATCCATATTGACGAAAGTTAGAGACTGTAAGTTTTGAATGCTTATATCTTCTATAAATGCAAATTTTGTCATTGTTTTGGAGCACACTAGCTTATAGATAACCTTAAGGCTAACATATTCATACTAAAAGCCAAAAATCTTCAATTTTGATTTCATGGGGACTTTAGGAAATATTCTATTATTATCAATTCTAAAAACAGTTGTGCTGCTTAAAGGGATAGTTCACCCAAAAATGAAAATTGTGTCATCATTTACTCAAGCTCCACTTGAAAAAAAAAGTAAATAAACAAATAACAAACATCATACCCACTTATATGCATTTGAAGCGTGCCATCTACCAACAAAAAAGGTTTCTCCAGTGGTAAAAGTGAAGTGTACAGGTCTATATGTTGTGAATTTTTAATAAACCTTTCCAGAGGGTCTTATTGTAGGATGTTAAAATTTCATGTCACGTTATTACAGCTTTCAACTGACAATTTCAGCTGAAAACAATGCATTTTTAATGGAAATGTTTGTACTGAAAAGGAGGCATTCGGGTGTAAACATACACTTGTGCAGAGAGTAGAAATGATGATATATATAGAAATGTAAAATATATGAGCCTTCAGTTTCATACGCATTTATATTGGTCATATGAAGCACTGAAAGAAAAGCTGATTGAAGGTCAGCAGCAAGAGTAAGTCTGTGGTTTATATCTCGATTGGTGTGTGCAATATCAAACTTAAATAGACTCCTTGAGTATATTCACTGTGAAGGTGAAACCTCCCCTCAATGCCAGAAACGTGATAGATGGATAATGACAGATCCAATGCAAAAAAACCTATTCAAAACAACAGCACAGCTGACCTTTATAGAGTGGCACAGGTCCAAGTCTCAAAACCCACAATTCCATTCAGACTCCACCTTTATATTCCGTATTTATACTATGAGTAATACAGAACAATCCCACGGTTTGGTATATGCTTTTGTTTTTAACCATTCATCTCCCATTTATTGTCACTTTTAAAATATAAATATGAATGTAAAATATTTAATATAAATATCAAAAAAAAAGAAAAAGAAAAAAAGAAGTCTATTATGCTCACCAAGGCTTTATTTATTTGATTAAAAAACTACAGTAAATGTATATATAAAATGTAAAAAATTTTTCTTTGTAATTTTATACAAATGTTTCTGCAGTATATCAATGTTTCTGCAGTATATGATTTAATGCTATTGAAGAAGCATTAATACTTAGGATATACAGCAAGAAAATGTTTCTGATTAGCTTTGATTTGTGATCGGCTTGTGCCCTATTTTCATGTTCGACGTGTACAGAAAATTGCTTGTGGCTGCAATCTTGGAACATGGTGAAACCGTTTCCAGAATGTCATTGTCTCATTCAGAAAGCCAGGAGAAGGAAAAAGTGAATCTACCATCATCAGACAACTCTTAGTACTCCATATGCAAATGTAATCTTGAAAAACAGCGTATTTATATTTCTCTGTAGGGCTTTTGTTCATCTCAGCAGGTGTTTAGAAGAGCTCTGTTTAGAAAGGTACGAAAGCATCAAAAGATGTTCAGCGCACCATTACAGAGCCTCAGACTGGTTTTACTTTACATATCAAACTCATTCAATTTCAAGTTTCTGTATCTACCGTGTACTGCCTTGTCGTGACCAAAAACTGCTTGGTTTGTTGTGTGTGTAAACAGTGTTGCACTAACCGGTCTGCTAAAGCGCAGGGATGTTTCTTCTCCTCAGACATGGTCATTTATCCACAGCGTGATGGATGCGAGTCAGCTCTGAACCCTGATTTGCCGCGTTGCAGAATCCACCCATGTAGCTGAGGAATAACATCCTCCATCTCGCGCTGTCTGAACGCCAGACTGTTTGGCCTGCGGCGATGTATTAAATGGTATATTGATAATTGAAATCTTTTCGGCTGACTCCGTTTTGCTGACGGAGCTCTTCGGAAGCAGATGGCCTCCATTACTCAAGGGTGTAGGTTGCTGAGCGGGGACACGGATCCAGCCTGTTCCTCAACTCCGATACTCACTAAAACGTGGACGCTGAGAGGAAAGAGGAACAAACAAATAAAACGGCCAGTCATGTGAAAAAGAACAGATAAGCTCTCGTGCTGTGGAACATCATTTTAGTTGGTGCTTGAGAGCCACCACAGAGAACTTTCACAATATGTCCAGTTGATATTGAATTGAAGTTTGTGTGCAATTTATTTCATATTAGAACTTATGGTGGAAATCCAAGTTTTGTTGTCAGAGTTTGGCTTATTTGGGTGATTGAAAGCAGTTTTCCAAACCCACCCGAATCCACTTCAAACAGGTCTTCTGGAGTCCAGTTGTTATTATAAACTAAAAGTAAAAACTGAAATAAATTAAATACAAGAATTAGATAAATTTAAACTTAAAAAATATTGCCTTGGCAGCTAACTTAAAGTAAGTTTAGGTTTAAGTACTAAAATGACTGAAACTGAAATTAAAATAAATTAAAGCGAAATAAAAAATGAAAACTAATAAAAAAGAAACACAAATGCTAAAACTTACATTTAAAATACAAAACAAAGCTAATTTGAAATATTATTAATAATATTTATTAATATGTTAATAAATGTAATAAATAAATACTATATAAACAATATTAAAATAATAATCCAGTTTGTGAACTGCGGTGCACTTTACATGTAAAATATAAACGTACTTGCAAAATATGATTCATATATGCATAGTATAATTCACATTCCCAAAAATAATATGAATATATTTCTGAAATACGATCCACAAAGGTGTTTATTCAGATTTAAAAAACAAGATTCACAAATGCAAAACACGCTTTATGAATGCACAAGTGTTTTCACATGTCTTTGCATTTTTGAATTGATTGTTGGATCTGCATTTTCAAATCTCTAACAATCACAGCACAAATGTAAATGAAAAAAAAAAAAGTTTTGCATTTGTGAATGTTTTTTTTTAAAAATTGGTTACACATTTGTGTTAACTAAAACTATTAACAATAGTTTTCCTTAATTGCAATAAAATAAAATACAAGTATTAGATGAAAAACCTAAACCTAAAAAAATATTGTCTTAGCAACTAACATAAAATAAGCTTAGGTTTAAGTACTAGAATTACTAAAACTTAAACTAAAATAAATTAAAGTTAAATAATAATAAAAAAAGAAACAAAACTGCTCAAATCTAAACTTCAAACATAAAAACAAAAGCTATTTTGAAATATTCATTAACATTTATTAATATATGAATAAATAGATGAATAAATATTATATACATATAAATAATATATAAACAATACTAAAATAACAGTCCAATGAGTCGTGTGAACTGCCAAATATGATTAATAAATGCATAATCTAATTCACATTCCCATAATAAAATGAATACATTTATGAAATACGATTCACAAATGCAAAACACGATTTATCAATGCACAAGTGTTTTCATATAATTTTAAATTTTTATTGATTGTTGAATCCGCATTTTCAAATCTCCAATCCATTCATAATGCAAAAACATTAACACATTTTACATTTGTGAATTTAGTTTTTTTGAATGTGAAATTGGTTACACATTTCTGAATCTTTTTTTAAATAAACATTAATTTTATTGATTTTGTAAATGTTTATTAGGTTATGTATCATATTTTGCAAAATTGTTGATATATGAACACAAAGAATGCTAAATTGAAAAAGTGAAATGAATTCTTCCATTGTTATCTAGTAAAAAGTGGTAAACAGCTGCCACTAGTACTCACTCGTGATGATAACCAACGTATCAGCTTCGGACCTAAAAGTACAAGATGAAAAGAGTACAACAATAAAGTTTGTGTTCAGGCCAAACAGCCTCAGATTCCCCTCTAATTCAACTTCGCCCAAAATAAACTATTTAAAAAGCACTGCACAGCAAAATAACTGTTACTAGCCATTTCTTTGATTTACAAAGTCTCTCCTTTAGCACTGCACTGGATGCAGAGATAAAGAAACTGCTTCTGAAGGACAAACATCAACAACCTATTTACCTACCTGAATGTCCCCAAAGCATCTGCCACACACCATCCCAGCAGCCATTTCACCTCTGCCCTGAATCACAATTCTGGGTGAACAGATCAGAAAAAAGAGGACAGGCGTGACTATCATAGGCCTCGAATCTGGAAATGAACACAAGCCTGTAGCAACGTCTGTCCTAAATTACCTCCTCCAAACAAATTCGCCGTTCACATTGTTTGAAGCACTGGTGTGATGAGCAGCAATAAAAGGATTCTTCTGGTTATAATGAGCATCTATTCGCTGTCACGCGACACTCACTCAAAGGCAGGAAACGAAATCACATCACACAGCATATCATTACTGCTTGGTACAGTACACTAATTGGTCAGCTTTTCCTCTTGTACTTTCAAACTCCCACGTTAAAACCTCTTCTCCAGGAAGACGCAAGCACGCCGTATTTGGCACTTCATAATTGTAGTGCACACTAGGGTGAAGGAATGGAGATCAATGTTAACGCCCTGCCCCAATAACAGCCGCGTGGATTAACATGAGGCAAGTAGCAAACGCTTATTGAAAATGCTAGGCTAGGTATGATGGAGGGTTTAGGGGGATTCAGAGTGGGTGACCAGTAAAATTTCCAACGGTACCTGCTCGTATCTCAGACTGCCTGACGGACATCTCAGCATGGATGAAAGAACATCACCTACAGCTCAACCTGGCAAAGACAGAGCTTCTTATCTCCCCAGCCACTCAATCAGTACAGCACCAGTTTACCATCCAACTGGGCTCATCAACGATAATCGCTTCGAGTTCGACCAGGAATCTTGGGGTGATCCTTGATGATCAGCTGACCTTTAAAGATCCTATTGCAAAAACAGCACAATCATGCAGGTTCGCACATCGCACTACACAACATCAGGAAGATCAGACCCTTCCTAACAAAGCATGCACCACAGCTTCTCGTACAGGCTCTTGTCACTGATAGGCTGGACTATTGCAATGCGCTTCTGGCTGGATTTCCAACATGTGCAATCAGACCTCTGCAAATGATTCAGAATGCAGCAGCACATCTTGTTTTCAATGAGCCCAAGAGAGCCCACCCTGTTGAAAAAACTGCATATGGTGGTTAGGTATGTTTTGAGGCATGGTAGCTGGTTTGAGCTGGTCCTTAGTTGGTAATGAGCTGGTTTAAACTAGCTCCTGCTCAGGACCAGCTCAAACCAGCTACCATGCTTCAATGCGCACTTCTCGTGTTTATTGCTTGGTGTATTCCTCAACTGTAAGTCGCTTTAGATAAAAGCATCTGCCAAATGAATAAATGTAAATTTCACACCATGGCAATTATCTGTTGATGGAGATGCTGGAACTGATGGCAAGTAACTTTGCAAGTATGCATAATGATCAGCTCATCTCAAGGAACTTAAAGGGACAGTTCAGCCAAAAATGAAAATTGTCATCATTTACACATCCTCAAGTTGTTCCAAACCTGTTATGACAGTCTTTTTCTGTTCAGTACAAAAGATGATATTTTTAAGAATACAGGTAACCAAATAGTTGACGGGAGCAATTGACTTTAATAGTATGGGGAAAAAAATACTATGGAAGTCAATGGCTACTGTCAACTGTTTTATTACCAACATTCTTCAAAATATCTTCTTTTGTGTTGTGAAAGAAACTCATACAGGTTTGGAACAATTTAAAAGTGAGTAAATTATGTTTTTTTTGTGGGTGAACTATCCCTTTAATGGGACATGCAAAAATTTTGAAAATGTGGCTTTCTTTCACTGTTTCCGTAATGGAAAGTAGTCACTAGATTCCACTAGATGATGCCATTATGCTAATTAGCAAATTCATGATTGTGTCATATTTGCATTCTGGCTAGTGTCATCCCTTAACATTTTTTTGCTACTCTTCTACTCTCACATACAGCCAAAATCCCAATGAAATGCTTTTTTTTCCCTTGTGTCTGTTGTCATGAAATGAAATGAATATGAAATAGTGACTAAACGCAGCCCATTAAGACTACATGTTAACCAGCTGTCCCTTTCAAGCTGCTCTGCATTAAAATACTGATTTCTAATCTAGATGTTGTCTCACATAATCACCATACACTTAACAATGGCTGTGCTAAAATTTGGCTGTATTTACAAGTAAAATGTGACTTAGAGAAAGGGTTAGAAGCAACAAAAAGTGCTCTAGGGTCTGATTTAGATAAAGTTGTAATTTGCCAACTAGATATTTTAATTTCATTTTTGTCCATTCAAAGAAAGTCTTTGGGGTCTAATGTTGTTTTGGACACCATTGACTTTTATTACATGGGCTAAAACACTCTTCAAAATACCTTCTTTTATGTTGTCTGTGTATATCATTTACTATTCTTTTAAGATGGCTTACTCACAAATTGCATACATTTGAATAATCATACATTTGCATTTCCTGCCACCAAGGGCATAGGGATGATCTGAAAAGTGGGTGGGACATCATCAGCTTTGGCATGAATATTAATAAGGGGCCATGACATTCAATACAACAGCTTCTTGGTGTCTAAAGCTGTATTTTTTCCATGCCCGGCTATTTATTTTCATTGCACCGCTACCGATTAAAAAGGTTATGATTATTTTCCAAAACATAGTGGAACTGTTCCACCAAAACTGGATTTTTACCCTCTGGGAGCCTAGAAAACAGTCCCCTTTCCTACAGTCATTTAGAACAAAGTTTTCGGTTTCATAATTCACACTGCATTTATCCTTTGGTTTCTAAAAATTTATTTTTACATGTCCGGCTCTTTCCATTGCACTGCTACCAAGCAAAATGTCATGATTATTTACCAAATAATATATTTTTTTGCCTTTAGGAGTCTGGAAAATAGTCCCCCATTCAGTCGAGTTATTGTAACAAAGTTTTTAGCTTGTATTTCATTCAGCAGTTATCATTTAATTTCTAAAGTTGTCTTTTTTTACATGCCTGGCTACAACTTCTTTCCATTGCACCACTACCAAAAAAATGTTATGGTTATTTACCAAAAAGTTGGGGAAACAATCTTTGGGAGTCTAGAAAATAGCCCCTTTTTCTACAGTAATTTAAAACAAAGTTTTCAGTTTGTAATTCACGCTGCAGTTATCATTTGCTAGTAACTTTAACTTCTGAAAGCATGAGTAAACATTGGTATAGCAATGTTATTAGCCCATTTATTTTAGCAAGGAGGCACAATTCCAATTCCCGTCATCTACCCTTGAGATATCATGGCACTCGGTTGTTTATGAGCTCACCCAATCTCCTGCAAAGTGGCAATGTGAGAGATTCGTGCAGATGGCAATGAACTGTGTGCTTTGCCACGATGAGAAGAGAGAAGGATGCAATCTCTGGAATGATGGCGGACTACAGCACTGCCCAATATGCTTCACTTAGGTTAAATTTACAGCCTCTGTGTCTTCCACGTACGGCTCAGGAAGAGAGGCTGTCCACAATTTCTCTCCTCTCTGCTAAATTCTTCCCCTCCCTCCCTCTTACCTGCTCTGAGACGTCCTTGGGAGCAAGCTTACTTTTATATTTCTCCAGAGGTTTTTAAATATACCGCTGTCATTGTTGGTCTGCCAATAATACCCTTTTTACCTGTTTATCTATCACCGGTGACATTGACAAGTGGAGGATCTGCATTTTGTTGTAAAAGCAGACGCCAAGAATATCAGGATTATCAAGATTAATCAAAGGCTTTTCGAGTCTAAGTGATCTACTGGGGAGTCAAATGGGACGTCTGTGCTAGGACAGGACCCCTGGATATTTACATCTGTCTACAAGCAAAACCTAAAATAGATAGAAACAGTAAAAGCATTAGGGCTGGGAATCGCCAGCTATCACAGGACACATATTGTGGTAATGTAAAAAAAAGGTTAATAAAAAAATTTAATATTTTTTTTTAATAAAAATAATAATTAAACGAAATTAAAATAAAATAAATGTTTAAAAATTAAATTAAATTTAGCTTAATTAAATTATAAAATTATATAGGATTATAATTATATTTTATAATTCCCTTATCTGTGCAAAGAATGCCAAAAGACACACTGCATGCTATATATGAAATATAAGTTATTTTTAAATGTTATTATGTGTTAATATTATGTATCTGTAATATTATTTATAAATATATCAATTCATTTTCCTAATTTTTTAAAGTAACAAAGCAACATCAACATCTCCCATGTATTTCTGGAAGGGGCTGAACATCCAGTAAGGTGCATGTCCTCTCCAATCCTTTGGGGAATAAAAACGACACCCTAATAACCTTTCAGCTTCCCCAGGCTCACCTAAATTTGTGTACATTTTAGAGGTCCAATGCTAACAACATTTGCCATCATAGCTTCATGGCAAAAGGCACAAAAGAGGCAATTACTTGCATTGTGAAAATGACTTACACGGTTTAATCACAGAGTGTTAGCAGGCCTCATTTATCAAAACAGGAGACATGTTCCAGTGTGCTGTGCCAGTGAAGATATGTGTGTCACTGAAGCACTGCAGTAACCGTCAGTCCCCCGGGATGAGATCTCACGGGAGGGCACATGTACAGAGCAGCACGCTTTCTCTGCTCAATGAGCAATGTCGACCTTTTCACGAAATGAACAATAAAACTTCTAAATGGCATTTAAAGGCAGTTGAAACCAGAATGAATGGCCGGAAATCTTTCCCACCGCCACATTTTGTCCTTTAACACTTAACAATGTTTTGCAAGGAGATTAAGAAAGTGGCCCCTGGAGGAACACGTTAGAATGAATCACGAACAAGAGAAGCCTTTTCAGAGAGCCCCGCTTTCAAAATCATCACATCTATGTTTCATAAACCTGTGTTAAATGACAGCACCACTGCGTTTTTCCTCGATTGTTCGCCGCAGTCAATGGAGAACGCCTACGAGCGCTTCTGATGAAAGCCGCGCACTGAACTGAGAAACTCAAGGCTAAACACACACTTTAGTTCAAAAGGACACGCCGTTCAATTAGGATCTTGGCAGAATACTCAAGAAAACCATTTTGTTTTTCACTTGAGGTTATCATACCTTGGTTTTTTCATTGTTAATGCACCCCATATGCAGCCTGGCTGCTTTATATTTTATGATTATACAGGCATATACAGTATAGGCAGAACAATTATTATATTTATCCTGAAGAACTGAAAGGAGGGAACTAAATGATTGTTCCTATTCCAATATTATGAATGTAGCAGAGTGAGGTATAGACCCAGTATGATTGGCTGGCATTACTCAAACTGGTGAACCTATCAGGGTTTGTACTTTATCATGATTGGTCAGTTGGGTAAGTTTCATTAGCCAATTAGTGCCTGTTGTGTATATAAAAGGGGGAAGTGTTTAGTTGCTTGGAATGCATGATCCTTGATACCGCCCCTTTGTGATATGTGGCACTTTGAATGTGTGCTAGCAGTTGGGTTATCCTCCTGTCTGTCGTGTGCTGGCTGTTGGCCAGTTTTCAGGTTTGTCCCTGTTTTAAAAATGCCTTTTTGCCTGCTAAATAGAGGCTTATTACCTTGTTTGTTTTTAGATATGGGCCTGCAAGTAGCTGTAATCCTGCGTGGTGAGCGACCATGTGTATTGCAGCATTGTACTGTTTGCTTGGTAGGTATGGGTAGTTTTAAAGTTTGTTTTAAACCAGCTTTTATGCGTAACTTTTGTTCAATGTCCAGCAGGATTGATTGCACGTCCAGGGGTTTCTAATGATCTTAATTGAAGCGTAACGAACCTCAAGTAACTGACTGCACTTCTGCTCTGCTCTACTCCGTTTTGTTCTGTCTGGAATTCATCTGGGTCCGTCTGTTATATTTTGTTTTGTATTGTTTGGTGTGTGGATTTAGGTGGGAGGGGTTGGCCATGGTACCTTTTACTGCGTGTCCACATGGAGTGCTGTGTTTAATATTACTGATTTTTCACGAGTTTTCACGAGTGTGTGTGTCATGGGTATTGAGTGTGGGGTAGAAATCTGAGGGTCTTTGCTGGCCACCTCCCCCTTTATGTTCTCTTATTGTATTGTACTTGTTTTATAAGTTACTGGTAAAGATGTGTGATGTGTTGTATGTGTTTTTATCATGTTGTTTTTAATAAATTGGCAATGAACCTGTGTCCCTTTGTTTAGGGCTGTTATGTCCCGGTGTATTCCGGGTGGCGTAGTCGACTATAGGATTTTTCTTATTGGTAATTTTCAATCTCCTGACCACTTACTGCCACATACATATAAATATTTAATCTTAAATAAGGTGTCTTTGTGATGTGAAAAGTTGTATGTTTGTAAAATAAATTCAGCCAAAATAAGAGTCCACAATCCATAGAAATGCTTCATCCATTGAAAAAGTTCGCCTCCCTGTTGTCCTTTTGCTTATAGTTCACTGTGGCTTCAGTGCATTGATAGCTTCATTATAAGTACATTTCGAATACATTCTTGATCAGGCATGTATGAAATGCATTTAGTCACTTAACATTCTTGTCTTAGTTTTGTGATTAATTTCTGTAAATTTGTAAATGCAAACATTTTTATGATGTTCTGACTGCATTTACTCTTGTACCCAGCAAAGTGAAGTCATGTTTTAATCAGAAGTAACACATTATATTTTAATTACCTGAGCAATGTAAATCTCGACAAACACCACTGCTTGCCTTGTTCTGTCCCGTGTGCAGAGAAAAGAGACAACTGTCACTTCCGTCACAGTCTGAATAATGCATTGAGTGTGGAGTATATGGACACGCTTATTCCTTATTCCAGTGATGTGATCTCTCTTTCTCGCGCACATCACTCAAAGTCAGTCAATCATAAAAAGTGATACTAGAGCACATGAAGAATATTAAAATATCGCTGCACTCTATTGTCACTTGCTCTCAACTGGTTTTGCTTCAAGGAGTAGTTCACCCAAAAATGAAGGTCATCCATTTTTCAGGTCATCCAAGACGCGAGTCTGTTTCTTCATCAAAACGGTTTTGGAGAAATGTAGCATTACATCAGTTGCTCACCAATGGATCCTCTGCAGTGAATGGGTGCCGTCAGAATGAGAGTCCAAACGGCTGATAAAAACATCACAATAATCCACATGATTCCAGGCCATCAATTAACATAATTTGAAGTGAAAGCTGTGTGTTTGTAAACATATCCATCATTAAGACTTTTTAACTTTAAACCATCACTTCTGGTCAAAATACATAATGCTTCCTCCAGTGAAAAAGTCCATTCCTCGTTGTCCTCTCACACCAAAATCCACCTACATATTTGTTTAGGAAACTTTTGGACTGTTTTCACTTGTAAACGGTGCTTGATCTGTGCATATTTCTCTCCTGATTCAGACAAGATGAATTTTCACTGGAGAAAACAGTATTATGAATAGAGGAACAACGGTCTGAAGTTAAAAATGCCTTAATGATGGGTTTGTTTCTTACAAACGTTTTTCACTTCACAAGACGTTAATTGCTAGACTGGAGTCGTGTGGATTACTTGTGGATTATTGTGATGCTTTTATCAGCTGTTTGGACTCTCATTCTGACGGCACCCATTCACTGCAAAGCATCCAAATCTTTACTTCTGGGTGAACTATCCCTTTATGGACTTCATATGAACATATGTGACTTTATAAACAAACACAAATGATGTTTTACCAGTCATATCAAACTAAAACAATGTAATTCTAACAGCCAGATTGTCACGATTTGGCTGCTCATCGTTGATGACATCATTTCCTGTTGACCAACTCCATAGACAAGCAGTTGCCATGGACACAAGAGACAAAAATACAGTTTCTGTGTCTTCCCTGTGAGTCAGAGGTGAGCATCTGGGGTAAACAGTTCTAATAGAAAAGCATCTTTGCAACTGATTGGGATCCGTCTGTGCTTCCAAGAACAGTGTGATACTGATATCCTGAACCCACACCATTTTCTAAAAGCCCTCCTGAGCTTACCAAACTAAATGAAGTTAGTTAGGCTACAGATTAAAACAATGCAATAACATCTTACTGTGATAACAGCTGCCTCTTGCCACAAAGTTGGACACTTTTTCTAGGTGTTCAGTTCGCACAGAAAATGAGGCGCACACAAACATGACATGCAACTGACTGTAAGCAATGAATAAAACATATGGAGTAAGAAAAACTTAGGAAGGTAAATAATTTTCTCAGATTAGCATGATGGAAACCACACAGTGTCAGATTAATGCAGCAGCAAAAACAGTAATGTTATTACTTGGCAGCGAGCGCCGTGCCACAAATCTCAATCAAATACACACCCAAAGCAGCAGATCTCAAACGGCGCATTGATATGCGTTTATGTTCAGATGGATAAATGCACTAGCAGAGGAAACAAACGAGAAGAAACATTGCATTAGCTGGCTATTGAATTATGGCTTTCGAGGTGACAGAACAGGAACGATGCACTGCAAACTCATACATTGTTTTCATTCTTTCATTACACACAAATATACTCTACTTTCCCAGGTTCAATATTTTTGCACATCACACTAGCACGGATGAGTTGAAGGACAGGAAAGTTGTGGCTCACAGTTTAGAATTGCATGGAAAAATTAAATAGTTTGAATACTTTACCATTGCAATATGCCCAAAGAAAGCCAACTAAAGCTAACACATGAGTCATTTCACCTGGAGTGTGAGCGCTACGCAGTCCCAAGGTGCATCACTCACTGATTAGCTGCCCGCTGTTGAAAATGTATGTCTTGTGATCAGTCATCTTCCTCCTAGCACTCTGATTTTCCTTATCCTCTGCTTTGGCATGCTCAACAAAGCCTGTTGTGGCACTGCGCAGCACTGAGGAGTAGAGATGTGCAATGCTGTGACAATATTAAACCATGACCACATCAAAGACAAATACAAAGCCATGACTCAAAAAACATGACAAAGACACCTATACTAACCCATCTACAATTCTGATGTTATTTTACATACAACTCCAGGCTTTATACTCTTTTGAATATTCCAAGAAAGGTTAAGCATATCGAACAAATTATTGTCTGACATCTGTATTTAAATACACATCTGACAACATCAAATCAATAAAATATATTTATTAATGCATAATTACTACACAAGTACATAAGTATATAAAATTGGGTTACACTTTATTTTAAGGTGTCCTTGTTGCAGCGTAATTATACATTTAAGTACTGAGCAATATAAGTTAACTACATGTACTTACTATATGGTTAGGGTTAGGATTAGGGTTTGGCTGGGTTACTTGCATGTAATTATGCATAATTAATTGTTATTATAATAGTAAGTACATGTAACATGTGTACCAAGGACACCTTAAAATAAAGTGTTACCTAAAATTGTACATATTTGTACTAAATAAATGTATTTATAATAATAATAATAATAAATATATATTATATTTCACACGGCCGTTTGTTGATGAAACATTACTCATTGATTTTTACTAAAGTGCTTGTTATTTTGCAAATCTGTGGTAGCGGCCAGACAGGAAAATTTGTCTTTGGAAATGACAAATGATAGATACAACAAATTAAATCCAAAATAAAAACCAGCGACAGGAAGAATGAAATGAATGACAGACTATCCAAATTTTCATAAAATAAATGTTTTTTTTTAGGAAGTTGTAAAATAACATATTTCAAGAGTGTAACCACATATTTGGGGTCAGGAAGATTTGTTTACTAATATTTGTTTGTTAAAAATGAATACATTTATTTAGCAAGGACGCATTAAATTGATCAAAAGTTACTGACATTTAAAGGCATTTATAGTGTTACCACAAATTACTATTTCAAATGAACGCTGTTCTTTCTGTTCATTAAAGAATCCTGAAAATCATGGTTTCCACAAAAATATTAAGCACCACAACTGTTTTCAACATTTTCAACAATAATCAGAAATATTTCTTTATCACCAAATCAGCATATTAGAATGATTTCTGAAGGATCATGTAACACTGAAGCAGGAGAAATGATGCTAAAAATTCAGCTTTACCATCACAGAAATAAAAATTTTGAACATTACAATAGAACACCACTACTTTAAATAGCAATATTTCACAGTTTTACTCTATTTTAGATTTTTTTTTAAATGCAGCTTTGGTGATAGAATAGTGTGGAAATAAAAACAAAAATTATAAGAATGAAGATATGTAGATGTAAAATAATAAACAAAAATTTTAGAATAAATTAAAAATAATATATGTAATGAATAATAGATTTAAAAGAATACATGTAAAAATTTATAAATATAAACAAATAAATATAAAAATATTTAAAATAAATAAATAAATGAAATGATTACTTTGTTTTTGATCAAATAAATGCAGCCTTTGTGAGCATAAGAGACTACAAAAACAAAAATAATTTTTTTGAAAAAAAAAAAACGACCCCAAACTTTGTGTAACATGTGTACCAAGGACACCTTAAAATAAAGTGTTACCTAAAATTGTACATATTTGTACTAAATAAATGTATTTATAATAATAATAATAATAAATATATATTATATTTCACACGGCCGTTTGTTGATGAAACATTACTCATTGATTTTTACTAAAGTGCTTGTTATTTTGCAAATCTGTGGTAGCGGCCAGACAGGAAAATTTGTCTTTGGAAATGACAAATGATAGATACAACAAATTAAATCCAAAATAAAAACCAGCGACAGGAAGAATGAAATGAATGACAGACTATCCAAATTTTCATAAAATAAATGTTTTTTTTTAGGAAGTTGTAAAATAACATATTTCAAGAGTGTAACCACATATTTGGGGTCAGGAAGATTTGTTTACTAATATTTGTTTGTTAAAAATGAATACATTTATTTAGCAAGGACGCATTAAATTGATCAAAAGTTACTGACATTTAAAGGCATTTATAGTGTTACCACAAATTACTATTTCAAATGAACGCTGTTCTTTCTGTTCATTAAAGAATCCTGAAAATCATGGTTTCCACAAAAATATTAAGCACCACAACTGTTTTCAACATTTTCAACAATAATCAGAAATATTTCTTTATCACCAAATCAGCATATTAGAATGATTTCTGAAGGATCATGTAACACTGAAGCAGGAGAAATGATGCTAAAAATTCAGCTTTACCATCACAGAAATAAAAATTTTGAACATTACAATAGAACACCACTACTTTAAATAGCAATATTTCACAGTTTTACTCTATTTTAGATTTTTTTTTAAATGCAGCTTTGGTGATAGAATAGTGTGGAGATTTAGATCCATCCATCTGTTTAAACAAATAAATAAAAAAAATACTAAAAACTAAAATCAAATATGTATATTTAAAAATATGTTTTTATATAAAAGATAATTTTTCAATAATAATAATAATAATATATATATAGTTTAATGTTAATATTTGTAAACTTAAAAAACTTGAAACTTTATATAAATGTTATTGATATTATTATTCATTTAACAATTTGTTATTAAATTATTTTATTATTTAATGATTATTAATTAGCAATATAAGAGAAAAAGATAAAAATACCCAAAATAAAATTACTGAAAAACTTAACAATTTACAATAATATTATTATTATAACAACAATAGTTATCCTTATCTGCAATAATAAAAACAAAAAAGGAGGGGAAAAACACTAACTGTTAATTATTATTTTTGAATAACTGAATAATTAGTAAA
>NW_015548309.1:3092670-3096151 GCF_001515605.1 Sinocyclocheilus anshuiensis | reverse complement strand
AAATAAAAACAAAAATTATAAGAATGAAGATATGTAGATGTAAAATAATAAACAAAAATTTTAGAATAAATTAAAAATAATATATGTAATGAATAATAGATTTAAAAGAATACATGTAAAAATTTATAAATATAAACAAATAAATATAAAAATATTTAAAATAAATAAATAAATGAAATGATTACTTTGTTTTTGATCAAATAAATGCAGCCTTTGTGAGCATAAGAGACTACAAAAACAAAAATAATTTTTTTGAAAAAAAAAAAACGACCCCAAACTTTGAATGGTAAATGTGCAACTTACAATAAATGCACTGCAAGTCATTTGATTATGCTAATAAATGCATAAAAACAGGTGACTTAAAACATATTGACAGTCACTTTTATGAATACTGAAGAGGACATCTTGCCTCAATTGCAACGGTGGTTACGGCTCAGTCTTATTTATTACTACAAAACCAGGGTCAAACCTTCTGGTTACTAGCCAAGGACTGCAACAACTACATCACATATCATTGAAATTTGCATAATAGTCTACAATAAATCTGTTTACTCAGTCATTAGTTGACCTTGGTAAATAGATTTAGACACCGGCATCAATTACACTGAACCTGTTAATCGGTTTATTAGCCAGCAGTGTGGGCTAACGCCTGGTTCGCGTTTCAAGCTCAGCGCTCGTCTTGTGGATCTGCGGGACAAAAAGGGTCTCGGAAGAGCTTCCTCCAGGCTGTTCTTTTCCCAGATTCCCTTCTGTCACAGTAAACACCCAAAACTTGCCTCGTCGGCTGCTTAATCTCCCCGACAGCCCAGGCATGACATCCTATCCCTCGGCTCTCGTTCCTGACATTCTGTCAAGCCATCCGCTCGCTGTTCGCGCAGCTCAGGAGTTTCAGGCATTAGAAACAAACTCCCATACACCATCCTGCCTGGCCCGGTGTCTGGAAAAAAAGAGAATGTCCCTGCCATGACCTTTTTTGGCAGCTGCCAGTGTCCCGTGTACCGCCACGTATCTACGACAGGCTGTGAAAAGGGGTTGTTTTGCCAGCAAATAGCCTGCTGTTCCTCCCAGCGACGTGAAGGCCCTGATCCCAGGCTGGGGCTCCTGGCAGACGGTCTGGCAACTTCCTCACCCGTTTCCAGTGCCTTTCTGATCATTATCACTCCTTTGGCTGGGATAAAGAGCCGCTGAGACCCTCTGCTTTCACGCACCGTTAGGCGGATCCCATAGATGTCCAGCTCTCTTATTCCTCTACTGTCCACCGAGAGACTTCTGGACTCATTCAGCCTTGAAAGGTACTGAGGACAGTCCAGTGGGACTTGTGGTATATTGTTCTAACCGGCCGATTTATTTATTTTCTTGTTCATTTCTGATTCCGCTGACATTTTTTTTTAAAACAGTGCAGCACAACAAAACTGGCATTCCAAATGTTCTGGGGAAATTTATGCCATTCTGAACAATTTCTGAATTTAACGAGGAAAGGCAAAGTGGTGGAAATGCTTCCCTTTTTTTTGGTGATAGATGGACATGCAAAATAAATATGCAAAATACATTATTTGAAAACTATTTTAAAACTAATTAAAACTACACAATTCCATCTAAATACATTTAAAAATAAAACACTAAAAACTGGAATCAACTGTTTAATTTTTTTTTACAAATATTTTATAAAAATCGATATTTTCTAATATTATATTAATTATAATTTAATATAAATATTTTATTATTATTTTATAAAAATATAAAGTAAATTAATATAAAAATAAATGTAATAAATGTGGATTTAAAATAAATGTAATAATAATAATAATAATAATAATAATAACAACAACAATACCATTAAATATCTTATAGCAACAAATAATCTATCTATCGATTTCTGTAACCTATCTATCTATCTATCTATCTATCTATCTATCTATCTATCTATCTATCCCTCCATCCATCTGCAAAATGTTCTCCCCAATTAGTGGTTGGCCATTTTTAGGACGGCAAAACAGGTCTTTACATTTCAACATTTCACAGACCATCAGGATTTTCAGCAAGTAGGATTTCAAAGCAAGTACTGAACCCTAGAAATTAATTTTGGCTTTTATAGAAGCACCCTTAGATGCCCTCTGCAGTATGAGCGTATGTGCTATTTCCAGGGAGATCATGTGGGAATCCGTGTCTCTGGCCACGCTGACTGACAATATGAGACAATACCTTTGACCCTCCATCAGGACTCTTACGCACGGACACACGCAGGCCTTATAAGATGTCTGACTCGATGACTAACATTTCAAAGGGACACACGCTTATGAGAATACAATTGCACTCAATGGAATGCAGCAGCTGTAAGTCTGTTCGTAGCATCCAGTAGCCAGGTAATAAGTTCATCTCCAAGACGGATGTATTGTCCAATGTGACAGGTATTTTGGATCTGAAATTATTTTATATAATGTCATTTCCTTATTTCCTTTTCAGGACCACTTTTAATCAAGCAGACAAGCAGCAGAGTGTCAAAATTACTGCCAAGAGAAAGAACATTAAGAGGCTTTCTTCGGAAGGTGAAAGAAAAAGAAAATCAATATTCAAACACAAAATGAATCTGACTAGACTGTGAACTTCCTTTCAAATGGTGAAGGAAATGGGATATGAAAGATGACCTGCCATAAAAACCAATATCCCACAATGCCATCTGTCAGAGCTAAGGAAATAATGACAACGACTAATGAAAGTTGAAGTTGGATTCAGCAGAGGTTTATATCAACAGGGAAAAACTTGACAGCGGTGGCTCTGCTGACTCAGTGGAACAGCAAAGCCCTGATCAGCTCTGTGCTACTTAAACACCGCTGGCCATGTGAGAAACAATTGATTCCACCAGAGCTAATGGGGAACATGAACATTTTTAGGGCTGCAGCTAATTAGACAAACTGGAAATCTATTTTTATGTAGGCCCGTTTTGCATTATGACATTAAAGTCAACATTTCCCTAATCGCTGCAATTGCACTAAACGCTCAAGCCCGTGACCATTTAGAAGAGAAAGAACAAAATGCCAAATACCAAGGTCAAGCCTACAATCAAATAGTAGAAACTTGATTTATATGAAATATTAAGTGAGGTTAAAAAGTCCAGTTTGTCTTAGGATGAGATACTAAAACTAAACCAAAGAGGTGTTTTTGTAGACCATCAGATGTTCTCCACTCTTTCCAGATCAACTTACTGTAAAGGCCCTAATATACCTTAGGTGAAATCAAAGAACAAACTGGTGTGATTTATTTTAAGGCCCCGTCCACACGGAGACGCGTTTAGCTGTATACGCACAAATTTTGTATCGTATAGGTGTTTCGTCCAGACGAATCCGGCGTTTTGGGAGAGTGAAACCGATATTTTTTGAAACCGGGTCCCAGAGTGGATAAATCTGAAATGCCACCCTTGCGTTTTCGTGTGGACAGCGAATCCGTATATTTTCTGAAACGATGACGTCATCAGCCCACGTCT
>NW_015548309.1:3086188-3092559 GCF_001515605.1 Sinocyclocheilus anshuiensis | reverse complement strand
TTATTAACTAACATTAACACAGATTAATAAATGTATTGTTCCATGTTCGTTTGTATACCGCATGCAAGGTTTATGCGCATAGTCCTAGTCTTCTTCTCCGTTTTTAGTGTATCTCTGTGGCAGAATTACAGCGCCACATGCTGGTCTGGCATGTATACTACATCGTATTGTGTCGGTTTCGTGTGGACGCAGATATTTCTTGAGACGAGGAGAAAAAAAGATAGGATAGGGAAAGCTCTGGCTTTGTGTGGACGTAGCCTAAGTTTGTTTGAAGTTTGAAACACAAAACGCTTTACCCCTGTGAGGAAAAGCCTCTTTAGATCATTTAGAAGAGAAAGAACAAAATGCCAAATTCCAAAGTCAAGCCTACTATCAAAATGTAGAAAACAGTCGATTTAACTGGAATAAAATCAGGCCAAAGCGAAGTTCGTTTGGAGTTCATTTCGAGAGTTTGAAACAGCTTGTCAAAGTGCCGTCAGGATGTTCAGTACACCACTGCTCAGATATTTTGAACTTATTTTCACCCCCAAGCAAAGAACAAAAGGAACTTTGCCGTAAGTATAGCGGGAACTTAAGTTCTTGGTTGCATTCAAACTACGGTATGTAAACCCATCCATCCGCTCTGTCACAACAGTGAATTTAATCACCACGGCTTGAGAAAAATACCCGAGTCTCCTGTCTGACATTATGCAGGCCAAGATAAGGTGATTCTGAGCAACGACCCTCCAGGGTCTTCACTAAAAGCTCTATATTTCATTTTCCAGCTGTATGTAAAGTCAATGGCCTCTAAAATAAACTGTCAATCCACGACAACCTCCTTTGTCACACTGCAGCGAACACATATCTCTTCTCTCTCTTTTTGTGTTGTTTTCTGCCTTTCTTCAGATGGAAGATAACTAAAGATAACTAAAAAAAACTAAATACCTCACAAGACCCCTCTCTTCCTCCTCACCTTCCTCTCAGCCACCATCAGAACAACAGATTTGATCCATGTCATCCAGACAATTTCCATTTCAATCTATTTTTAAAACTCATGGAAGGAAGGCCGTTTGCACCAGGGAATCACTCATGTTTTTCGCTCTGAATGATGATAAATCGAAAGGCCGCGGTGAATAACGATAAAACGGATTTTATAAGTTACCATTTTATTCACATTGGCTTTCCTGTAATGCTGTCAGGCTGAATCATGGCTCTGTGTTTTCCACCGAGTCACATGTGGCATAAACTTGATTTAATCTGCGTATTAGATATTAAATATTTGTGATTCCAAATCGGCTTTTACGATGTTGAGGGAAAACGCAGATGCTTAGTTGCATGCAAAGTTTAAATCACTTTACCTTTACCAAGGAATAATCTCATTTGCGCACCAAGGTCAAGGGTATAACAGATTTTTTAAATACACATTTTCTATGAATAATAATAATAAAAGAAAATATGATGGATGAGTGTTTGCGCAATCCCAGTGTGTGCTCACACACCCATTCAACAGATTGAAAGATCTCCATTACACAGATCAGAAAACACATACTTTTAGATTGCTTATGAAATAAATATTCATCAAACCAGCCTAGAATCCTTTACCCAGGATCTTAAAAGCAAGAAAATGCCAAATACATCAATATTGTAAAGGTAATGAATAATTTATGCTACTGTGTAACACGCTGGTGCATTAAAGTGATGCTTGCTTAAAAATGGTAAAGCTTATAAAGAATGTCTGAGAAGAGTTATCTAGGTCATTGTAGAATATCTAGTTAAAGTCTAGCTATTCTAGACAACTAGAAACATTTTAGTATAGGGACCAATTCTCACCATTAACTAGTTGCTTATTAGTATGCCTATTATTAACATATTAGCTGTTTCCTAGTACTTATAAAAGCACAAATTCTGCATGACCATATTCTACATCCCTAATCCTACACAATACCTAAACTTAACAACTACCATACTAACTATTAATACTAGCAAATTAGGAGTTTATCGAGGCAAAAGTCATAGTTAATGGTTTGTTAATAGCGAGAATTGGACCTTAAAATAAAGTGAGACCTAACTCTCAATATAATATCTCAATGCAGGTGAGAATGCAGTTGAATCTAGAAACAAAGCACAAAACAGTCCTACAATTCAAAACAGAGAGTGAAAATTGATGTCAAATCAATCAAAATCAAATAAATATTGAAGCCACTTTTCTCACTTTTCTCACTTTCAGTGTTCGAGTAGGTACTACGTTTAGTATTTATAGGGCAGTGTAGTCACAAAATCACAGTGTTTTTAGCAAGCTAAAAATGGCAGGCATTTTTTTGAAAATGCCCAGCTGTGGAGGTGCAACGTTTAGCTAGACCCATGGTGATCAAAATGCTCCTCCAAAACATAATTTGTCGTATTATTGTTGTAATTCGGAGATGTCATCTGGTACAGACATGAATACTCAAAGACAAAATTTTTTTACTTTCTCTTCATTGTTGTTCACTCATGTACAAGTAGAATGTGATGGCTAGTTATATTTGTCCCACCCCTCCTCCACTGTGATTGGCCAGTAAAATAAATACACAGCAAAAATATGAAAAATACACTATCCTCAGGAAAAAATGCTTTGGTGGATATACGGCCTTAGGGTACAATGATGAAAAAGTATGTACTAAAAACATTTTTTCTTTGCGTTTTTGAAAAGTTTGACATAGAGACGTCAACGATGTCAAAATTATCTGCGATAATTCTAAAAACACTGAATTATGCCTGCCAGGCCAGTAGTTGGTGATATCACTTTATGAGAAACACTACGCACATACAGGTACCTATAGACTGAATATGTAATAGGCATGAGCATAATGTCACCGTTTTCACAAATTCATGTTTTTGTAGTTTACAATGAGACGATAACAGTATAGTTTTCAAAGCTTGCACTTTAAAACACGTTTCCTTTGAAACAAATTTTACATTTTCAGGCCCCCACAACACCGTTGTTGTGTCAATGAATGGCCTAAATACATAGTTTTCCGTTTTTTGTTGAAAACATTGTTGAGTAAATGCCACTTTAGTTTAACTGGTTGACCATACTCATAACAACTAGGGTTGCAAAAAGGTGGAAAATTTACAGTACATTTCTGAAATATTCCTGACATTTTGGAAACTTTCCAGGATTTTTTGGAATATTCCAGGGATTTTTGGAAAGTTTCCGGAAATTTACCGGAAATGTTCCACCCCTTTGCAGCCCTAGCAACAACACTAAAACCATGGCTTTGATTCCCAGTGAAAACATGTTCTAATTAATGTTCATCTTGGATGAACTGTACATTGTGGTTACCAAAATAAAATTCTTTGAGAATAACCAAGGAACACCATGCTTCCTCAAGAGTCAGTAAACGACAAAGCGCAACGAAGCACGCTTTCCTGTATATTAAACAGTAGAGTACAGCACTAGCAACACCAAGGTCATGGGTTCGATTCCCAGAGAAACAACTGATAGAATGTGAAATCTGAATGCAATGTTAAGTCACTTTGGATAAAAGCACTTGCCAAATGAGTAAATGTAATTTTAAAGCAATCAAGGCTTGGTTGGTTAGCATGGTTGAGTTGATCATCACTGCTGATCCAATGTAATAAATATACCATCTGAAGGCACAAAGCCCTTTAGTCACATGGCATTTCCAGCTCAAAACATCCTGGCAGCAGGAATGAGCATCCATGAGCTAAGATGGCACATTTCAAATCATGCATGTCCATGGAATCCTGTGCAAGTGGAGCGACTGCCATAGAGATGAATGGGAACGATAACGGTTAACTTTCTCCAGGTATTATAGACCTCCTTTTGCTACATTAAATCATGTTTTAATTATGGGAGGATGTACAAATTCTCCCGTTCCCCATCTGAGCATTAGTCTCCCCAAGGACCGAATTCAAATTCCACAGCAGCAGTTCCTCAAATAGCTAAAGTAAATGATAATTGGATCCATGGTTAGCCGTGAGGGGGCAAAAGTCTTATCCTTAGTCCTTAAAGCATTTTGGGGCATTTACTGTGTTTTTTCTATTAAAAGAGTGAAATTAAGGAGCGTTTTGCTTGCTCCACAAAAAAAGAAAAGAAAAAGAAAACTTGTCCCAAGCTTACCCCTTCAAAAGTGACTGCCCACCAAATGTTTTACACAATGGCCTGCCAAAAACAGCCAAAACCCCTAGAGCGCAAATCAGCCTTTATGCTGAGGTGCTTACAAGAACCGTGCCAGGTTTAACTGCATAGCAATGAAATTTGCTATGAGTTTGCCAACATCACTGACGGTACATAAACATTGACGCATCGTCCTCTTGTCTGTTTGGAAGTGTTCAGAGAAAGCATTCCGGTGCGCTCTGTTTGCATGCTGGAGCAAACCGCATTGTCTGTCATTTATTGGAGGCAATAACTTTGAGTGCTCTTTGCAACCACCCTGTAATTTTACAGAGTTGATGTAAAGTTGAAATGAATGATGAACACATCAAAGTATAAATAAATAAAGTAGATCTGGATTATTGATCAGCCCCACAAATAAATGGTTTATATTTATATATATAACTACCACCATCTACAGGCAAAAATTATTCAAAAATATTTATAAGCATAAAATTAGCCATACAATTATTCAGTTTCTAATACCAAAAGAGGGCAGGAGATTTGTAGTAGTGTCTGAGATAATGAAAAATGTAAACATGGTAAATAGCGGTGTCAAACAAATTCACACTCTGCCAGGCAGTTCTGCTGAAGTAGACAACATCTTACATATATATTTTACTCCAGTAAGGGTTCATCAAGTCAATTTCTGTGTATGCACATACTATACATGACTTTTATTTTATTTTTTTATTTTTTTTTTTTAAATGCTAGTCTGGTGTGGTCTTGCATAACACATTACTCTAATGTGATAAAGTACCATATGTTTGCAGCGTGTGAAATATTTAAAATGAGGACATGGGCCTTTAAATAAACTGTCCAATGCAAGTCTAGGGAAAGCGTGACTATTTATTCTGCCGGTGTGGGAAAGTTTGCCACTAATGAAGCTGGGACTAAAGGCTCTTTGGACTGTGAACACCTTCTCCTTTAATCTTTATTTATTTAATGAGCGCCTATATGCTGCAGTGTTAGTAATTAGCCCTCTTTCTCCTTCTAACACCTTGAACATGAAATCACAGAGCAGAGGCCACACTCAGTGCTAAGGGCAGGGAATACATAACAGCAAAGAGGAGGAAGAGAAGAGCCAACACTCTCTGGAAGGCAAAAACGACGTGCCGAGGTTCTGGCGAGCAGCTTGTCTGATTAGTGCTGATTAGGGTCTAATTGGAGTTCTCCAAAACAAGATGACCTCTGCTTTGTTTACTGATGGGATTAATCGTGGCCTGGCAGAATTAAAAATCCCAGCTGAATTAATTCCTTTCTCATTAGGTTGAAGCTTTTTAAAATGCAGACTGCATAAAATGTGTTCTGGTGTCCCCGGAGAATCTAGTGGTGTTTTGAAAGTTCAGTGTTGTTTTTGTGTTGGTTTGATACTTTTTTTTTTGCCATTGACGAGTAAACGATTCAGAAATTCACTAAGGCTAGACTTTATATGGCACAAATGACATCAGAGCAATCGCATAAGAAATAATTCTAATGAGAACTCTGGAATGATTTGTATCTCTTGGCCACATATCAGTATTACATTGATCATAGTCATGTTGGACAGTGAGATGTACACGATCTCAGATTACACATTCTGCTCAAGAATATGGTTGAAAAAGGCGGTTGTGAATTCGATTTGCCGGCTGCACCGCAAAAGAGCACAACAGTGACACTTTTTAGCAGCCGTGGTTCTGAAAGAAAGCTGAAAATCCTTTAATTTCCTCCATCTGCCTTTTCGAAACATTCTTCAGTAAGAGGTTTGACAAAGACATTTGAATCAATGCAAAAAGCATTTTGAAAATTGGGGTAAAAATGGTTTGTTTGTTTGATTGTTTTAATGAGCAAACAGACTACAAATCCAATAAAGTGTTTTACGGATAGCTTAATAGAGTAAGAAACAAAGGCATAACATAAAACCAATTGCAAGACATTCATTTTAAGTATAAAACACCATTTGTTTATTGCAAATTCATTGTAGCGTTATTTTATTATATTCATTGTTATTTTAGTATCATTTATATATTATTATATATAATTATTTTATATTTTGATCTTAAGTTTTAGTTATTTAGTTATGTGCTTTTTATGTGCTGTCATTGTTATTTACTTTTTTAAGCTTTCATTTATTTTCTTGCAGTTTTAATTTGAGCAATTTTAGTAATTCAACTTATTTTATTTCAGTTATTTTCCAAGG
The DNA here is from genome assembly GCF_001515605.1 of Sinocyclocheilus anshuiensis. NCBI lineage: Eukaryota > Metazoa > Chordata > Actinopteri > Cypriniformes > Cyprinidae > Sinocyclocheilus > Sinocyclocheilus anshuiensis. The sequence goes on along the minus strand of NW_015548309.1, from coordinate 3,086,245 downwards.
CAACAAGTTGAAAGTTTTTCCATATTTTATCTATTTCAATTAAAAAATATATAATTA
>NW_015548309.1:3077228-3086111 GCF_001515605.1 Sinocyclocheilus anshuiensis | reverse complement strand
TATATATAAAATTTTGAACTGCTTCAGAGTTACATTGTAAAGAAAATTATTATTAAAAAGATCTCTATGGACAAAAAGAATGGATTTTTTTTACCTCCCAACTGTTGTGCATTGTCATTTTTAATCAGTGTTCAGAATGACATTGAAAAGTCTGAAATTATGTTTAAAAATCTTTGAAATCATGTTAGGCCACATGTCTTGAAAGGTTTACACAATGCTAAAAATATTTTTTTTCTATGCATAAAATGAATGGGATTTTTCTTTTTCAGGACCCCAATGTTCTGCACTGTCATTTTTAATCAGTCCACCAGCATATTGTAGAGAGATTTCATATTTTCCTCTGTCCTAAAAGTGCGGTTGTTCACATGTCAGTCCTATGGAGGAAGCAATCCATTAGCATTGTTAACACTTCTACAGTGCTACAAAGAAATGTTAGCAATATTTAAGTTGCTAAGATTCAAAAGTCTGGCTACACATTATTTGATTATTTGTGTGAAATTAAACAGTTAAGCACTCAAAACCTTCCTCATCAGATTCTGATTCAGAAACGGCAACTGCAGAGCACACATCCCAGCAGTTCCTTTAAGCTACAGACATGGCAGTCTTCTCCTTCACGGTGCATAAAAAATCCCCGTAAATGCCAGCAAAGGGACCTTAATACTATATCTGAAAGTCCAGCTGTTCCTGTTGAGCAGTTGGAATTGTTTGGATCAGGACAAGTGCTTATTGTCAAAGTTTAAAGCGCAGACAGGTTTGCTGATTGCCATTGATGTGTTCCACCGCAGGGACCCAGTAAGTGAGCTGTCCTCAGCCCAGAGAAATGTAGGCCTAAGTTGTCTGAAAGATTCTCTGTAGGGATATGCTGCCCCTCAGCATGAGGCATGGATTTAATCACTCAACCTGTAAGAGCACACGAGTAGTAAATAAAAAAATGCTGCTCCCACAAGCCCTTTCTCCCAAACACTGAAACACACGCGCAGGAACATACTCCCATTAGCACTGACAGTCTTTCTTAAATGTTTAATTTCACTTCCCTCAACTAGCATGAACACTCCGACCTAAGAGCTTGAGAGAGTTTATTACCGCGCGGCTAATGGTCTAGCACTAGTGCAGCATCTCTGTCTCGACACATCAGCATTAAGGGGATAACAAACAAACTCCAAATGTGACGAGACAGTTAATAATGATGTTGCAGCAGCCACACAGATTCGCACTGATATTACAGTTGGCATCAAAGACACGCTTGCAGAACAGGCGCCAGCGACACGATTGCACATTCCTCCCTGCAACCTACACAGATATGTATTACATATGAGAGTGTATAATTAACTTCATCTTTAGGATCATTAAATCCACGCAACCAGTCATTGCTATGCAAACATGTTAGATTTGCATTGCGATTGTGTTCAAATCACATTATCTGTACCTTAACAAGACGAGAAAATTCATCTCGCTGTCAGCAACTGGGACTCCTGCAATTGTTATTGGATGAAAAGGTGGAGACAGAGTTTGCTGACAGGGCATCCAAATAGCTGTATTTGCTCTAAATCACAGGGGAACTGTTCCTAATCTAGCAAACGACTTCTTGACGTATGTTTCTTGCATTAAATTTAGACATGGGGTATTTGGGTATTTAGTTTGATTATTGTTATTACTATTATTACTACTACTATTTTGCAGTTTTAGTTTTAATAAATTTGATACTTCAACTTATTTTATTTCCATTAGTCACCAATGCAAAGTTTTCTTTTTCTAATATTCGTATTTAATTTTATTTTATTTAAATGAAAGAAAATTATTTTGAATAGTTTTAGTTAACAATAACACTGCTTCTCTACTACACAAGACAACATTTATAAGTTAAAATCATGTTAGGCCACATGTCTTGAAAAGTTTACAATGTACGTATGTATGTATGCTTTCATTCATTCATTCATTCATTCATTTATCAAGTCCTATGTTTACTTTAATATTGTGACAAAATACAACTAGGAAACATTTTCACAAAAAGCTTCTATTTGTTTTAACAATTTAAATTGTTTAACCTAATATTTATAATAATGAACTAACATGAATTAACAAGGAACACAAACATTTTTGATGAATGAACATTACAGAATTAAACATTGCATTGCGTACCTAATGCATTAACTAACCAATTGAACTTTGGTTGGTTAATGCATTAGTAGCAATAATGCCGACTGTATTGAAAAGAGTAACACTTTACAATAAGGTCCCATTAGTTAACATTAGTTAATGCATTAACTAAAATTAACTAACAATGATAAATATATATATATTTTTTTACAGTATTTATTAATATTTGTTAATGGTATACTTAATAAAAATATAATTGTTCATTGTTAACTCAGGTTAATTAAACAATATTAAAAGATACTTTTGATTTTAATAATGTATTAGTAAATGTTGAAACTAACATGAACTAAAATTAATAAACACTTTAAAAGTATTTTTCATTGGTAGTTCATGTTAACTAATGTAGTTAACCTTATTGTAAGTGGTACCCAGAAAACTAATTTCAGTCTTTTCTATATAAAGTTTCATATCTTGTTCAATATTTTCAGACAGATATGATGGGAACATGAAAATGTACTGCACATTAGTATATCTCATCTCCAAGAATAACATTAAGCAACAAAGTCACCCCAAATCAAACTGTTTGCCAACCACTGGCACTTGCTATCAGACCTGCGATTTGGCACAAAACCCAGACCAATGCAAAACTCGTACTTCAGACGGTCCTTTATCTGCAAATTTAGAAACTTCACTGTATATATAGATATATGCGCTTTTTAAAAAATCTGAGCTTTGTGAGACTGAACACTAAAAGTCCCCAAGATATTATGAAAAAAAATTACATTTGGGATGAAATGTTACATTCAAGTACCTGTTTTAGTCAAGAAATGAAAAGTGATGTTTACTTTAAAGTGCAATGGTTAGTCTTCATAAAATATCAATATCCAAAATGAAGCAATGTAAAACGAGGCAAAACTGAAGCTTGACATCTTCAATATTTCACTGTCTGTGTTCTCACAAAAACATACATTAATGTTGATTATGTTTATATAATTGACCTCCATCTAATTTATCTGTTGAAATGTTAAGTTCAGAGCTTAATTGCTGAAATCGAAGCCAATTATTGTGCATTTTAACGTTCTGTTGCTGCAGCAGTATGGGAACGGCGTTATGGTGCTCATTAGATGCCCAGCATGACATTAATCTTCATTTAGAGGGCCAGCAAAACAAATGAACTGAATATTTCAGGCTTCAGTAAAACAATGCACAAAAACAGCACAGAAGAAAGCTGCAGAAATGAAAGTGTAACATCTCCTGAGTGGCTTTCTATTAGTGGAACTGGTTGTTCTGTTTATGCATATGTGCGTTTTCATTGACTGTTAATAGTCAGTGTGTTGTGGATGTGGGCTATGCAGAAATGTAATTCACGTGCAGTCCTAATATAATTACTGCTATGACTACTTCCTGCATGTATCCGGGGGGTCTATTCTTTCTCCACGGCGGAGACCATGCAACGTACGGCCATAAACAAAACCATTAGCTATTGTAATGCAACATATTCTATAAAAAAATCCAACTGGCAGAACAGTTATAATATGCTATTGCAATAACACAGTTATTTAGCTGTTAAAAAGCAATGACATTTCAAAGAGAACACGTTTTTGTGGACCATATGTGCCTCTGGGATGACTTTGTGTGCCGCAGATTGGACAAAAGCTGAATTCACAGATGCAGTGATTGGGAAAGAAAGAAAAGAAAACCAGATTGAATTATCATCCCATCTGAAAACAATGATGTTCTTTCTCCATTCCTGACAGGATAAGTATCCCAGTGTGAATCTGGGCCAGATGCCCACTGTACTCAAGTTCATTTAAAAAATCTGAGGGTTGTCCCCCCTAAAAATACAATTAAAAACCAGTCTGTGTGTTGTAAATAGCAATGTTTTATACTTTAAATAAGTGTGTAAGTAGTAAAACAACACAAACGGGGCAAAAATAGAAAACCAGATTGAATTATCATCCCATCTGAAAACAATGATGTTCTTTCTCCATTCCTGACAGGATAAGTATCCCAGTGTGAATCTGGGCCAGATGCCCACTGTACTCAAGTTCATTTAAAAAATCTGAGGGTTGTCCCCCGTAAAAATACAATTAAAAACCAGTCTGTGTGTTGTAAATAGCAATGTTTTATACTTTAAATAATTGTGTAAGTAGTAAAACAACACAAACGGGGCAAAAATGGGTTTTAAGTTTAGAAACATTTTGAGTCTCCCCTCCCTTGCCTCACAGTGCTTTGGTCCAAATGTCTGCTTTCCTCTTTTACATCACCTACACACACACGAGTCCGGTAAGAGAGAACAAAGTCAATAGTTGTGGAACTACAAAGCTGTCAAGGCTATTTTATTAACTTAAATATTGGATGAAGTGATTATTTTCTCTTTAATACAAATGATGCCAATGTATTTTTCGATGAGTCCGCTATGTTAGCAATAATAACATTACCTGCTTGACGGAAAGGGTTGCCAGGTTTTTTACAACAAAACCCTCTTTATTGCTTCCCAAAACTAGCCAAAACTAACCGCGTTTCGAGGGGGTACCCCGGTAAAAATCGCATTCCGGGAGCTAAAATACACGTTATCGGGCTCGCTTCAACCTGCGGACATGAAAAACAACCCGCGGCAACAGTGATAAAGTAGCCCAATTCCACGGGAAAACCGCGGACTTGGCAACACTGTGACGGCTAGTAATGCCTACAACCTTACATTTTACGCCTATACAACTGACACAAGCGCTGTCTCAGCACAACCACAACAGCTTGAAGTTGTCTAATTTAGTACGGTCTCCCTGCTGTACTAATAGTAGTAAGTCTTTCCTCTGTGTATACATATCCTTACAAGTACAATTTTAGCTGTATTATTTGTGTCCCCTTCAAAAATCACTCTTGAGAAATTTTGTGTTTATTGTCCCCCCCCTGATTAGGGAGACATCTAAAATATGCAGTGTTGCGGGTTCTCCAGAACCAGGATTGGGAACCAATGCCCCGTGCCATTAGACCACCACCTTTCTATCAACAAAGCATGTTCGTCCACAAAACTGTCGCTCACAGGATATTTTCTCTTTTTTGGACCTGTCTCTGTAAATCCTAGAGATGGTTGTGCATGGAAAGATCAGCAGTTTCTGAAATACTCAAACCAGCCCATCTGTCACCAACAGCCATGCTATGTTCAAAATCACTTAAATCACCTTTCTTCCCCATTCTGATCCTCAGTTTGGACTTTAGCAGATCATCTAGACCATGTCTACATGTCTAAATGCACTGAGTTCCTGTCATGTGATTGGCTGATTAGATATTTGCTTTATGAACAGTTGAACCTAATAAAGTGGATGGCGAGTGAATACTTTTTTGAATAATTCAAATTCCAATTGGTAAATTTAATTAAAATTTCAGCTCGTCATTTCAAAGAGAACCAACTGTTACATTTTGAATTTTGCCCAACCATGACAATCACACATCCCCAGCTATGCTCATCACCAAGGGAACATGGGTAAATGTGGAGGCCCTGTTGCCAACCTCAAACCCACAAGCAACCCAACGGCGTCTCATCAGCATGATGCTTAATGCGTTATGCTCTGTGTTTCACTGCGTGCTGGGCTAGCCCTCTTTTCCTCTCTCCCTCCAGTGCAACACTCAATCTCCATCTCCAACCTCACGGCTGTCTGTTCTGACTCACCCACGCCAAAACTTCCGTCTGAAAAGTCTTATTTACAATGATGTTTTTATCTGCGAAATGAGGTAAAGCCTCACAGGATTCCCCTGCATCATCATCATCAGCTTATTAAAAAATAACCTCACGCTGTCCCATCCACACACATGACGGAACATGTGCCTATCTCCAACAAAACATGACACACACTCTTGTTGTATATCACAGCTGATACATATCATGTGACTTGGTATGTATGCGGTAAATGAGGCAGCACTTCATGCTGTCTCTGTGTAGAGCATCTTATGCTGCTGTTGTTGAACTATGTAGCCAGAATGTGTTTCTTCTCCGAAGGAAGGAAACAGACTGTGTGGACATATTTATCACTTATCTTTCTAACATGCTGATACAAGACAGACCTATGGTGCAGTAATGTTGGACACAGATAGCAACGGTTTATATGTGACACATGCAAAATATAAACAGGTAAAGTGGAAAACTTGTTTTCTGTATTTAATATTTTCTCATTTTTCATCTGTACAATAAAGTAGACAATAACAAATTGTCCCACTTTACCTGTATTGACCCTACTCATTACCCATTGTGCACTGTTGTGTTTTTTTTTTTTGTTCTGTGATGGTGGTGATGTTTAAAATGGCATAACACCATACTCACACTATATTTGAAGTATGCAGTAAATATACTGTGCATACTACACAAATTTCGCTAATATATGCATAAAACTAAAAAAAATAATTTAGCAACAGCCATGAGTATATACTGCAAAATTGTAAGAGTAGTATGTTTGTATGCCATTTCGAACACAATCTCCTCTTTGATAACAGTGCTATGAGCATGCGGAGGTAGCACTTTTTCTCCAACATGCCTAGCAACAGCTTAGCAGGAGCGCAGCAGGGAGGTGGATTGAGCTCATGTGTGGTTTTAGCCATCTCACTCTGAAAAGCTGATAGCGAAGCTCCTTTATCCAGCCTCTTTAGGGATCCACGGAGGACGTCTTCTCCTACCATGCTTGAGCTTTGCTAGGAATGATGATAATGACTTCATTTTAGGGGCCGGCTCTGAACAGAAAATAAAGGAGCAAATTACACACTCAAAAGACAGCGCTCATCGGGATGAGTTTTTAGGTTTTTTTCTGACCGAGGATCGAGTCGGTACGAGAAGAAGGCAGATGGGTGGTGAGCGAGAGGAGGATCTCTAGAGGGATTATGCTGTATTTTTGATTCTCGTCCCTGGTCTCCCCATGGTTTAATATGCGCCATAACTCAATCTCACACCCTGAGTGCTGTTGATAAGCCTGAGCATGGTGGCATCAGACCCCAGAGAGGAGTTTATGTAGAGCTGGCGCATGGCAGAAAATCAAATTTCTCCGTACACAATGAGGTCCATTTGTACAGTCAGGGCGGTTGAAAAGAGCACGTTCCGCAGTCACTGTTTTCCACAGATTCTCACATTGTTCTCCCTAGACTGAAAAACAATTTTAATGGAAGTTAAGGAACTTGTTAAGGGGCGATTTAATTAAATGGCAAAACTTGCCACATGTTTTGTATTCATCCTTATTTGCAGAGGAGCTTTTTTTGTTTCTGTGCTAAAAATCATTCCTGTCACTTATTGATTCAGGAAAAACACAACAATGGGGCACAATCACACTAAACGTGGGCTGATAAAAGTCCAAAGAGAGAAAATCCCCCACTGGAAATGCTCTTTTTAATGAGCATCTCTTTTAATAGCAGTTTCATAATTTTTCATAAACAGCACAGGTTCCTTAAACATGCAATTAAAACTGACCCTACTTTCCTTAATAAAGATTCCTGGCTCCGCTTCCAAAAAAAAAAAACTTTACTGTTGGCTGATGCCATTAAGCTTTTATTTTAAGAAAAATCAAGTCCCACCCTGCATTTACCCCTCATTCCATATCTTCTCTAACTCTTAAAATTTCACATTACAGAAGTACAATGAGTTGAAAATGTGGTTTAAACTCAATTTTAATTCTTCTGCTGTTTCAAGAGTTGGCTAGGTATCTCTGGCACTGTGTTTGAATGGTTCAGATCCTACCTTACAAATAGATCCCAGTTTGTTGTTCTGGGAAATAACAAATCAGACATTAGTCAGCTCCAATATGGTGTCCCTCAGGGTTCAGTTTTGGGGCCCATACTATTTAGCATTTATATGCTTCCTCTGGGGCAAATCATTAGAAAACACGGTCTTGGGTATCATTTTTATGCTGACGATACCCAAATATACATCAGTTCAAAGTCTGATGTTACAGTTAGTTCTGCAGTCCTTTCTGAATGTTTGTAGGACATAAAAGTATGGATGCTTCACAACTTTCTAAAATTAAATAGCTCTAAGACTGAGGTTCTTCTTATTGGCACACCAGCAGCCATCCACAAATGTAGCAGTTTTAATCTGACACTGGATAACAGCTATGTACTGCCGTCTACACAAGCTTGTAACCTTGGTGTGATATTTGATGTTATTTTGACATTGGAGGCTCACATTAGGAGTGTTACTAAATCAGCATTTTATCATCTCAGAAATTCTCTCTACACTGGTTTATCAGCAAAATCTATCAAACGGCTACAATATATTCAGAACTCAGCAGCACGTGTTCTCACTCACACAGCCTCACATCAGTGGTGTCCTCTGTAACTTGCACTGGCTTCCAGTTCAATCGTGTATTGAGTTTAAAACGCTTGTTTTAACTTATAAAGCTGTGCATGAATTGGCTCCTTCTTATGTTTGGGATTTAGTTACCCCTTATATGCCTTCTCGTCCTCTTCGCTCTGTTGATTCTCTTCTTCTTTATCAGCCCCACTCCAGATTAAAAACTATGGGACAGAGAGCCTTCTCTCGTGCTGCTCCGAGGTTATGGAATGCACTTCCTTTAAATGTTCGAAGTGCTCCTACATTAAGTACTTTTAAGAAACTGTTGAAAACCCACCTCTTTAAAATTGCTTATCATGATTAAGCTGTTGATTAGGGTTTTTATTTTATTTATTTTGCCGTTTTATATTGTATCATTGTATTTTGTATATGGGTGTGAGAAATGTGCATTATAAATAAAATGTATTATTATTATTATTATTATTATTATTATTATTATTATTATTATTATTATTATT
>NW_015548309.1:3057340-3077000 GCF_001515605.1 Sinocyclocheilus anshuiensis | reverse complement strand
TAAGTTCAACTTTTAAAAAACATGTCTCGAGACTTTATGGCGGTTTTTCCCAATCCCCACTGTGTATCATGTTTTTAAATGAAAAAGTACTCTTTGTGATTGGTTTTCGGTTGTTTGTGTTAAACTATATATATATACATGATGCTGTTTTGTTTCTAATTGTTTAAGCGACTTATATATGGTTTATAAACATTATTTTAAACATTATGCACTTTTTTCAAAGATTTGTTATTCAATTGCTTTGAAGAAACGTGCATTATCCATGCTTTTATCACTTCAAGAATTGATTACTGCAATTCTCTCTACATTGGCTTATCAGCAAAATCTATCAAACGGCTACAATATATTCAGAACTCAGCAGCACGTGTTCTCACTCACACAGCCTCACATCAGTGGTGTCCTCTGTAACTTGCACTGGCTTCCAGTTCAATCGTGTATTGAGTTTAAAACGCTTGTTTTAACTTATAAAGCTGTGCATGAATTGGCTCCTTCTTATGTTTGGGATTTAGTTACCCCTTATATGCCTTCTCGTCCTCTTCGCTCTGTTGATTCTCTGCTTCTTTATCAGCCCCACTCCAGATTAAAAACTATGGGACAGAGAGCCTTCTCTCGTGCTGCTCCGAGGTTATGGAATGCACTTCCTTTAAATGTTCGAAGTGCTCCTACACTAAGTACTTTTAAGAAACTGTTGAAAACCCACCTCTTTAAAATTGCTTATGATTAAGCTGTTGATTAGGGTTTTGATTTGATTTATTTTGCGGTTTTATATTGTATCATTGTATTTTAATATTTTTTTACATTGTTTACAAAGTGCATTATAAATAAAATGTATTATTATTATTCAAAATTTAGTTGCTTTGGCAGATGTGTTATTTCACACAATATTTGTGTGCTATGTATGTTTGAACACCTAATATCAACTTGTTAGCTTACCTACATAAGTTGACGTCACGTTATCGTCAGTATCAGCTGCGCGCGTTAGGTTGTTTTCTGCAGGTGTCACATGATGACTGCTGTTTTCTGGACACTTGAGTGGCTGTCAATGAAGTTGGTGCCTGTGAAAATCATCTCCAACCAGTCACTGATAAGTTTCCATTACTGTGGACAGCTGCTCATGGAGGCGGCAGACAGTGATTCAGCTCGCTGGAGTCTACATTGATGATTGGAAATAGATTCCATATTATCCTGTAGGTTATTTACCAGTGATTCACTAGAGGGACAAAAAAAAAATGATGCCAAACAGCTTTGAAATAACTTGTAAATGTAAAACTGAAAACAATTTATGCACTCAATTTGCCAAACTCAAATAGGAAATAGACTTCATTTAAATGAAAATAAGAGTTTATATTTGCTATTTATAAACTGAATGGTAACTTCTAGATCAGGGGTCTCAAAACTCAATCCTGGAGGGCTGGTGTCCTGCAGAGCTTAGCTCCAACTTGCCTCAACACACCTGCCTGGAAGTTTCTGCCTAGTAAGACATTAATTAGCTGGTTCAGGTGTGTTTAATTAGGGTTGGAGCTGAACTCTGCAGGACACCTGCCCTCCAGGACCGAGTTTGGTGACCCCTGTTCTAGATGCATTTAATGTATAGGGAAGACTGGGGCTAGTTGTCACACTTTTCACTACTGGTAAGATTATCTTTTAAAGTCAGTGTTTATAGATATACACCTTAATATCTTGTCTACAAAAAATCCATTGCACATTTCTAATAATATTAGCCAGAAAAAAATACAGTTCATTCAACATACATTGTCTTTTGCCCCAATAGCAAAAATGTTGTCACAACTGGAACCTGACACTAAACATCAAATTGCAGTCTATATATATATATATATATAAAAGCTTATTTTTAAACAACAAAACAATTGTGAAGTACACAATGGTGAAAAATGGAAAAGCAAACCAATTTAAATATTAAACCATTATTTTGGCCAACATAAAACAGATGTGACAACCTGCCTCCATCTGACATTTACTACTACAAAATATGATACTGATGTGAAATATCATAATATTGGAATTTAGTTGGCATAGAATTCACAAAAAAAAATACAACATTCACAAAAAAAGTTAATACTGAGGTGTATGAAACGAACATGACATTTGTTTAATTTAGCTTAAAGCCCTCATGACAACTTGCCCCTGGCTCCTCTACTGTGTAAAAACTGCAATGAGAAAAATTTTAGCCCTCTACAATGTCCTTTTTAACCTAATTTGGTATTCAGTGTAAATTGTATATCACACATCCTTCCCTTCTCACACAATAAAAAACAAAAAATAACGTGTGCGCAACAATGCAAATTCTGTACAATGCACATATGAAAAATGCACATAAAAATATCCTGTGCAGCCAAAAGAAAGTCGATTCGCAACACTATTGCTTGCGTAAAAAATTTGCCTGTCCAGTCAGGCTCCATCTCTGAGCTGATGAATTAATGATAACTAAACCCGCTGTTTGAGAATCAGTGCATTATAATTGCGTGGCAACACAATCTGCTTTCAGGGATAACAAAACAATTGTGAAGTACACAATGGTGAAAAATGGAAAAGCAAACCAATTTAAATATTAAACCATTATTTTGGCCAACATAAAACAGATGTGACAACCTGCCTCCATCTGACATTTACTACTACAAAATATGATACTGATGTGAAATATCATAATATTGGAATTTAGTTGGCATAGAATTCACAAAAAAAAATACAACATTCACAAAAAAAGTTAATACTGAGGTGTATGAAACGAACATGACATTTGTTTAATTTAGCTTAAAGCCCTCATGACAACTTGCCCCTGGCTCCTCTACTGTGTAAAAACTGCAATGAGAAAAATTTTAGCCCTCTACAATGTCCTTTTTAACCTAATTTGGTATTCAGTGTAAATTGTATATCACACATCCTTCCCTTCTCACACAATAAAAAACAAAAAATAACGTGTGCGCAACAATGCAAATTCTGTACAATGCACATATGAAAAATGCACATAAAAATATCCTGTGCAGCCAAAAGAAAGTCGATTCGCAACACTATTGCTTGCGTAAAAAATTTGCCTGTCCAGTCAGGCTCCATCTCTGAGCTGATGAATTAATGATACCTAAACCCGCTGTTTGAGAATCAGTGCAGTATAATTGCGTGGCAACACAATCTGCTTTCAGGGATGATGTTAATGGGCAAAGAGCCTCGGCCAGCCTTTTATTTGGCTGTCAGCGTGTAAGAGGTTCCCTACAGCGTCTGACCCCTTTCTGAAAACCAGTCACCACGGTGTCACACGGACAGATGCGGGAGGTTCACCGTTTTAACAGCCCCAATGATTCAGATCAATCTCTGGAACGTGTTTCACCCAAGCTTGGGTGTCATCTCACACATGGCGTTATGCAAGCATCGGCGTCTCTGGCGTAATCCAACGTCTCCCGCAAGACTCACAAAAAGAAATGGCCTAATTTTATTATCAGTGATTTGAACATTATGCTGTGGATGTTTGGGAGATTATTGCATTAAGAGGAGTGTGTGTAATTCAATTAAAAATGCAGGGCTGAGGAACGCACATAATGTCATAATCCCATTTGATATGCTATCAGACGCAAGAGCTGCAGCACAAGACTCTGGCCGCCTGCCTGTGAGCTATGAACTCTGCTGACTGCCCTGACAAATGCACTTTTATTTTCCAGAGGGAGCTGCTTTTCAGGACATGATTTATGTGAGCATGTTCTCCGCAGAGACCCGCATGTGTGCTTTTCGGAAAGCCCTGGACTGTCGTCTCTTGTCACCCGGTGCAAATCTGCAGCTATTGTTTTCCACGAACAATGGGGGATATTTTTAAACCAAACTTTACTTTGCAAAAAAAAAAAAAAAAGCAGTCAATTTCCGACAGCCGATGCTCAGTTAGGTGTGCAGCGTTTGCACTGCAGTGGTTCAGGGCTAAATACAGGGGGCAGAAGGTAATTTCAAGAGGTTCCAATTTAGCACCAGAGTAGCTTCTCCGCCTATTGACCTGCATTATGGTAGTTTGTGCACAGTAGGATCAGGAGACAAACTGACTTACAAACTGAGGCACTACATTTTTCAAATGGAAAGGGAGACCTGCTGGCCCCCTGTTAACCCAGTCACAGTGGTTTGGCCGTCTGTTTCTACATTTTCAGGTTGGTTTGTTCTAACACTAGTATCGCAGTATGAGAGAGGCTTTCCTCCATAAACAGACATCCTCCAGTGACACAGATAATGATATAGGTCTTTCTGTCTGCACTCAGACTAGATATCAAAGTTTCAGCCGAGACACTAAACATCCTTTGTAAAATAGTTTGGCATGTGTTGTTTTACTAACATTATAGTGCCGCGATATTAAGATACCTGTAATTTTTCCATCCCTTGAAGGTGAATCAGTTTACTCAGCTGTTATTTCCAGCGATGTAAGAACAGCTTCAAACTATCTGAGTGGAGAAAGAAAAATACAAACCGTTGGTGAGTGTTACATTAAAATAACATTTCTAATTAGGAATAAAATATATATATACACAACAAGAGTATCACAAAATGTGCTTTTTTAAGCCCATATTTAAAAACAGTATTCTGTTTTTGGTCCAACTAATGCACTGAACATTTGCACAGGCAGGACTTACTGTCACGGTTCACGAGGGAGGAACAAGGAGACGCTGGAGAATACGTTAACTAGAATTTAATTCAATAAACAAAGGGATACAAATACTGGAACTTATGAACGACATTTAACAGCAGACGTGAAACAAGGGGCAGACCACTATAAATACACAGACACCAATGGGACACACCTGGGAGCAAATTAACTAATTAATCAAACACAGCTGGATACGAATTCACACAACGAGGACAGGAACAGGAAAGACCAAATAAGGAAAACAGGAACTCAACAGGAACATATACGTGACAGATTGCACCCCTCCCGGATGGCACGTCCCGTGCTGTAACAGTACCATCGGCGAGGGGGGGCGGGCGCCCTGGAGGCTGTTGCAGGACTGGAACAGGGCTAAGCACGGGGACAGGAGCCCTCACTGGGCTAAACTTGGGGACAGGAGCCCTCACTAGGCTAAACTCGGGGACCGGAACCCTCTCTGGGCTAAACTCAGGAACAGGAGCCCTCCTTGGGCTAAGCACAGGGACAGGAGCCATCTGCGGGCCAAGGGGATCTGGAGCCGACACTGGAGCGAGCTCTGGGGCTGAAGCCGACACTGGAGTGACCTCTGGGGCAGGGATGAGGGAGGAGAACAGTCTCTTTCTCCTCATCCTCCTCTTTTGGTTAGGGGTGAATTGGGTGGCCGGCGGGCTTTCCACAGGCGGGCTTGACTTCGGAGCAGCCGGCAGGCTGGAGAAAGCCGCGGCCGGCGGACTTGACTGAGGAACGGCCGGCGGAGGGGTCCCGGATTGGGATCGGAGGCTCTCCAGACACCAGATGACCACCTCCTTCCAGTCGAGGTTGGTGGTGTCTGGGAGCTCCGCGGGGCGATGGTAAGTCATCCAGAGCCGGAACAGCGTCACGAGGGTTTCCCCCTCGAGGGAGCTGGCTAGGGCAAGCAGCAGGAACTCCCTCACGTAGACGATCAGGTTGGGGCTCGCCCGAGCCACGGCAATGAACCTCGCTCGTTCCTCCATATGAGCGGGGAGAAACGAACGGGAAAACAAAACACTTTTAAAAACGGGGGAAAAAAAACGGGGAAAAAAGGCACCGCTTACTTTCAGTTTTAGGTCTGCTGTTCTGTCACGGTTCACGAGGGAGGAACGAGGAGACGCTGGAGAATAAGTTAACTAGAATTTAATTAAATAAACAAAGGGATACAAATACTGGAACTTATGAATGACATTTAACAGCAGACGGGAAACAAGGGGCAGAACACACTATAAATACACAGACACCAATGGGACACACCTGGGAGCAAATGAACTAATTAATCAAACACAGCTGGATACGAATTCACACAACGAGGACAGGAACAGGAAAGACCAAATAAGGAAAACAGGAACTCAACAGGAACATACACGTGACACTTACATTCAACAATTATTTATTATTATTATTATTAGTAGTAGTAGTAGTAATTTAATTATTAATTGAACTATTGCATTAACCTAAATAAATCAACTACTGAATAAACTTAAATAATAATAATAATAATAATAATTATTATTATTATTAATTTAACTTTTGCATTAACCTAAATAAATTAACTGATTACTGAATTAACGTAAATAACAATAATACATATACATTTATAAATATTAATAATAATAATAATTATTATTATTTTTATTCATTTAACTATTGCATTAACTGATTATTGAATTAACCTAAATAAAGAGCTTTAGATTTTTAATGAATAAATAATTTATTAGATACAGAAGGCAACATGTTATTTCGAACGAGTGAATGGATTTTATTTATTAGAGAGGATATGGCTGGAAATCTATCAATACATTAAAAGACCACATACATCTTTTGGTAGCTACTCTAAAGCTGTTACTGTTGCAAAGCTGTGAGCTTTCTTTCTTTCTTTTTTTCTTATAGTGTCTCTATGGCAGAGGGAGCATTTTTTCCCAAAGCCTATCCACAACTGTGATAATTACCCATGCTTCTTTCCTCTGGCTCATTTGCATAATCAGCACCAGTCATTCACTGTGGTGGCACAAAGGAATATAATGAAACAAAGGAGTAACAAGGGAGATTGCAGATGCAAGCACAATGCTGAAACATCTCCATATTCATTTGTTCTTACAGTTCCAACATCATAAAGATTTTCACTTTACAATGGCATTCATGCAAAAACTTTGGGATGTTCCCACATGCTCCATATTAGTGTTTTTCTTCTTCCCCTTCTTTTTAGTAAGCTTGAACGATTTATGTCATAAATGGACAGCCTAAGTGGCATTTTTCCAGCACAATCAGTGCTGAAGTGTAATAAACAAATCTGAAGGTTGTTGCCATGTCTGTGCACTTCAGAACGTCTCGGTTACGTATGGTAACCCTCGTTCCCTGTCGGATGACCGATGAATTGGGATTTCGCTTAGAGGGACCAATCTACTTCGAGTGTAAACTAAACAAGCCAATGCACATTGGCATGCGATTATTGCATCCAGCTGCTGCTGATCACAGCGTGAGTATAAGTAGGCAGCAGATGCAGCGCATATTCAGGTTTTCGCTGAGGAGCCGAGCCGGTGACCCGGCCGCTCAGCGGTGGTACAGGAGCTGTGGCGACGGGACGTGACGTCTCCGTTCCCTCCTTCAGGGAACGAGGGTTACCATACGTAACCGAGACGTTCCCTTTCAGTCGGTTACTCCCGACGTCACGTCGGATGACCGACGAATTGAGATCCTACCAAAAGGCCACAGCTACTGCCCCTTCCAGTGTCCTGTGGAAGCCACCTGCGCCCCTACTTTTTGGCGTAGGCCAGGGCTTGCACAAGAGGACCAGCTACTGCTACTATGGCACTACCCACTGAGTAAGACTGGATAACACTGGGAAAACGTACCCGTTCTACTTGGAACAGGGACGTTACGGAAGCTCGAACCGTCCCGAAGGAGGTTTCGGAAACAATACACATATGGACATCCCTTAGGTGCATATGGAAGAATGGAGGTGATTGAACCCTCTTTGGAATGATATGCGCGTCCTTCGGACGTGAACCACAACAATGGTCTGTGGTGCGGAAGGGTTGACACATGAAGTACGCGTCCTTGAGGTCGACCGCTGCAAACCAATCTCGGGGTCGGATGCACCCGAAGATGCGTTCCTGCGTCAACATCTTGAACGGGTTTACACTCGAAGTAGATTGGTCCCTCTAAGCGAGATCCCAATTCGTCGGTCATCCGACGTGACGTCGGGAGTGACCGACTGAAAGGGAAACGGCTTTACAGCCATTTTTCTCCCATTGAAAAAAAAAAAAAATAGTCGCTGTTTCCAGCACATCAAAGGGAATGGAGAAAGCATTGATCTGCAGGGTTTCAACATCTGGCCTGAGTGTCATACACAATGCATGCCCCCATTTTCATGTGAGCAAACTGACATACGTGCTGCAGTATAATAGTTGCAATTGTCCTGCCTGCATCGAATCATGCACTCATGGCTTCAGAAAGACAGGCTTATAAACAACATACTGCATGTATGTAGTCAAATTTACGAGATAAAAATCAGCATGTTTAACAAGAATAAAACATTTCACAATTTATTTTTACATTATTCTGGATGACAAATTCTAATGCTTTGTCTGCAGGTTACATTTATTTGCAAGCAAAGAGTGACAAGTGTTTTCATGAGCAAGTAATTTTAAGTCATTCACAACAACAGATTAGTTCTGTTCTGTTCAGATTTATTTATGAGCGAGTCACTGAATTTATCACTTAACCGATCTGTTTTAAAACTAACACACAACGGTCCTGCTGTGGCTTTGATACTATGACAATTTGTTTTAAATAAATACCTATGTATATGGCAAAATACCTTATTTCTTTTGATTTTTCAATGTATTTTGTCAAAATATAGTAAATTAAGAGATATTTTATTAGATTAAATTAAGAGATATTTTATTAGATTAAATGTAAAATAAAAATGTAATTTTATTATTTATTATTTAGAAAAAGTAAAATAAAATGTAATCAATAACGATTACATCTGATTTACTATGGAATCTATACCTACTTTACTATATCTAGCATTCAGCTAAGAGAGATAAGACATACTGTACAAAATGAGATGAAATATAAGAGAAGCGAAAGGTCAGAGCTAACAGTAAAAAGCAGAAATAAAGGTACTAATCAAAGAGCAGATATACGAAAACATCAAGAGATGAGAGAAATACGGAGTAATATTTAATTTCGAAAAATTTAAAATTGGATATGAACTGTGCACTGCACAGGGCAATTTATCAAAGCACAATTCAACATGCACCGTCCCATCAAGCTGTACTGTATCTCTGCCTTACAAATGGCTGAATACGAAGTAAGGGCCCTAGAATTTCTAGCTGTGGGGCTGGGTGGAAATCCCAGGATTCAATTTCAAAATCATTCTGCCTCTGTTGCACAACACTATACCCAATCTAAACCTAAGATTTAAAGGGCTAGTTCAACCAAAAATGAAAATACTGTCATCATTTACTTTTTTTTTTTTTTTTTTTTTTTTTCAAAAAAAAAAAAAAAAAAAAAAAAAAAGGTTTTCAACAATGGACAGCCAAAGCCTGTCATGAATCTGTTATTGAGCTTTTGAATGTATCTATGTATGCAATGAGATCTGAAACTCAAGCTCAATGCACTCGATCAGTCGCCACACTCGTCCATTTAGACAAAACCAGGGTGCCACCTCCAACAAGAAGCCTATTATCTTCTCTATTCTTTTTTCTGTCTCATTTTCTTATGTATATCAACCTTTTTCCCAACATTAAAGTCATATTTCAACAGCACGGAAGCTCCAGTATATGCCACCACTCTCTCCTGGAGCCTCAGCTCATGATTGGCTGAGATGAGTGAGGTTAACCTCGAGACTTTTTCTGGGAACTCAGTCAGAACAACCAGGGGAGACAACAGTTCTCCTCAGAGAGGCCCTTGAACATCCCGCGGCTAAAACCGCAGTCTCGCTCTGCTTTTTTGTATGGAACAAAAAATAAATCTATCCTTTTATCCAGTCAACTTTTGTAGCATTCAGAGCAAAGCTTGAAGAGATGGTGTTACACAGGTGCTGGCGAGAATACTAATAATATTGACTTTAACAGAGGAAAATGAGCTATTTTTTAAGTTAGCAAAGTAACTTGAGCATCATGGGAGTGTGGAGGCCTAATGAGGAGATTGAGATGTTGTGTGTGGTTGGCTGGTGGCAGGATGTCTCTACATCAGTCTTAACTAAACAAACCCCCACCTGGGAAGCCTGTTAGCTGCACTGCAGGCACAGACAGCCCCATACCGCAAAAACTGCTACAGTTTGAGAGGTGTATTTCCAGGCAACTCATGCGTCTCTGCAGGCATGCCACTGCCACGTTACGTTACGGGGCATCACTTGTCCAGCTTTTCTGCAACTCCACCAAACTGAAAATCAATGTGCTGATGCAGTGGATATTGAGAAATGGGACTGTTTATGTCTGTGGCTCATGTCATAGCTATTATCTATCAATGGGGCACTGCTATTACCAATTCTTATTTTATAAAACTTAATATAATATAATAACGGTAAAAGTTCTATATATAAATAATAATAATCAGAATAATACAGAAGCCCTGAGAGGTCATGCATCATTATTTTCTTGTGATCTCGCCTTATTTTTCTCACAAGAAAAATAAGTGTCACTCGCCATTTCTCTGTTCAGTCACAAGTCGGAACGGTTTTCAAAAAATTTCTGCATTACATCAGTTGCTCACTCACCAGTGGATCTTCTGCAGTGAATGGGTGCCATCAGAATCCAAACAGAATCAGAGTCCAAACAGCTGATAAAAACATCACAATAATCCACAAGTAATCCACACGACTGCAGTCCATCAATTAACGTCTTGTGAAGTGACAGTTCAAACTGTTGTTTCTGGCTAAAATACGAGACCTCTATCCATAATACTGCTTTCTCCAGCGAAAAAGTCATTTTGCCTGAATCAGTAGAGAAATATGCACAGATCAAGCACTGTTTACAAACATGTTGATGGATTTTGATGTGAGAGTACAACAGGGGATGGACTTTTTCACTGGAGAAAGTATTATTGGATTACGGACCAGAAGCGACGTCTTAAAGTTGGATTGGACGTCTTAATGATGGATTTGTTTCTTATAAACAAACAGCTTTATGATTCACAAGACTAGATTATTGTGATGCTTTTTTTTATCAGATTTGGTTATTTGGACTCTCATTCTGATGGCACCCATTCACTACAGAGGATCCATTGGTGAACAAGTGATGTAATGCTAAATTTCTCCAAATATGAATACATTTTCAACAAATTTTTGTTTTTGGGTGAACTATCTTTATTTTATTTTTTTTATGGGGGCAGTTGTGGCCTAATGGATAGAGTCGGACTTGTAACCCGAAGGTCGCGGGTTCGAGTCTCAGGTCCTGCAGGAATTGTAGGTGGATTTTAATCAGAAATTAGAATCAGTTTTATACAGTTTAGTAATATTTACAATATCTAATATTATAATATTATCTACATATATTGGCCATAATGGTGGTTTCAGAATCAATACGCTTGTAGCTTTAAAGGGGTCATATGATGCTGCTAAAAAGAACATTATCGTATTAGAATGAGCCGTTTTAGGTAGGTGTGGCTGACTCTTAACTTTTATAAAGAATATCTCTTTGGATTTGAGACTTTAGTCTTTGCAACTTTACAGATCTTCTTTATGCACCAAGAGCTTGTAACACTCCAAAGAGAAAGGAAAAATTGAAATCGCATCATATGACCCCTTTAAAATGACTTTTGTTAAAGCCTCTTCAGAAAACTTTACAGGTTCTATGTCTTTGTCAGAGGCTGTAAGACCATCTTCTCTAAGTTTCTTGTAAAAATATTTATAACTGTGGAACTCTAGTCAATAAACTGAACTGCCCTCTAAGGCCTCATCTGTCAGAAAACAGATGCAGTGAAATGCCACAACTAAACAACCTCTCAAATTCTAACTATTCCTCGAAATATTTCATAAATGGGGGCATGGACTGATGAAAATCCTGGTACTTGCGGACATCAAACTAAAACCCAGATTTATGCTTTTATAGTACATGCACATTTTTCTTTGGCAGAGCAGTCTCCTGATGCCAGATGTGATAAAAAAAGGTCCAGTGTCTAACCCTATTGGGAGTTTTATTATAGAGTTATATCCGTGTTTTCTCAAGGTGTGTGCAGTCCCGAGGGTGAGCTGTGAAGGACCTGTGCATGGGCTGTAAAGCAAGACAGGTCTGTTTCAGGAAAGCACCTTCACAGTGAATTCATCCCTAAAAACAGGGTCACAGCAAAAAGGACGTATTCTGTCAGAGTCCCTAAAACAAGAACCTAAAGAATTGGATACATGGAAAGCCTATTTTCAGCTTCCTGATTATTTTTTTTCATCCCAAAATACTGGTTGTTGGGCAGTCCTGGTCCTTAAGTGAAGTTGCTACACCTTGTCTGCAATGATATAAAAATATAAAAACACAACAGTCATTACTTAAGTAATAACATACAAGTAAGAGCACTGTATATCAGCATCATTGTAATTCCCTAAGTTTTCACATCTTTTAAATTTTTAAAAATGATACAATTATTTTAAAAAGCAAAATAATTGTTGCCTATTAATAACGGTAAACAATTATTATTTTTTTTGGACAAAATGGTTGTATGCTATTTTGTGTATATTTGCGCTTTCAATGATTTATTTTAATTTTCTTAGTGCAATTTAAGATGAAAAGCCTATGGTTTCAATTAAGTTTTCATTGTAACAACATACGCCATATAGAATGACAACATGTGCTGATTTTGTAAGTCAAGACAGAGAAACTCTTGAAATTAACTTAAAAAAATAAACCAAGAAACCAAGACCAACCCTGAGAAATATTCATTGGAGTGTCCAAGTGTGACAACTAGCCCTTGTTTGCCCTCATCTTATGCTGTAAACTTGAGTGTAAATTATTTTAGAAGCTATACAAACACACTATCTCTCATACTCAGTCACTCTTATACACAATGTACAGAAAAAAACAACAACCCCAAAATACGACGCAATCAGAAGTTAATACCAACCTATAGCCTATCCATTTTCTTCTGCCTCTCCTCATTTCTCCAACTGCTCTTGTCTGACAGACGCGGCGGTTTAGCCAATCAGCTGCGAGAGTTTCTCTCCGCACCGCCGCTATTGGTTGATCTCTGGAGACTCTGGGGCTGTTCCGATATTAATGACCGCTGGGCAGACAGCGACATGTCAATGTGACAACCGAACGAGCGTCTGCAGATGCGCCTCTGAACGCGGAGGAAGGAGGAGGTTGTCAGTGCGAGGTACTCTAAAAAGCTTCCAGAAGGCTCTCACCTGGTGGATTTTGCCTCATTCGCACGGCAAAATCTTAACGTTAGGAGCGCGAACCGCTGCTATTTCTCCATCTGCGTTAAAAGAAGAACAGAACACGCGCGCTTCCCGCTCTCTGGAGCACTGCGCTATAGATGAACGGAATACATGTCGCTTTATCGACCGGTAATGACTTACGTTGAAACGGTAAGTTGGAACATTTTCCGATCCACCTCATCTATATGGCTCATAAATATTAATTTTAGTCGGTATTTACTGCACGAGCATCCACATTCAAGTTGAGAGAATATGCGTCAGAGTGATTCTTCCACCGCAAAACGACCGTGAAGGAACACAAATGGAGGGAAATGGATAACAAGCACATAGGTAGTTGAATAAATAGGCATGTCAACCTGGAGCACAGAATTCCTGTTGCTGATGTCGCGGTATCTGCATCAGCAACAGCAACAGGAAATCTGTGCTCCAGCTTGGCATGCATATTTTTTTGGACACAAGGCACGTCCTGGACGGATAGCCACAGGCAGCCTTGCATCTGGCTGTTCTCAGTCTCCCTTAAATCACCCTGTTGCCGTCCAAGATGTTCTACAGCACCCCTATAGCACATGCATTTCAAATGCAAATGCCTTGAGCATCCACTGTACAGTATCGTTAAATTAATGTATATCGCTTTGAATGGAGGCATTGTGATTCTGATCCATTCGTCTGATCTGCATTCATTGCTTCAGCCTAATTTATACCGTCTACAGCACAACACCTCCAATGCAGATGATGACATTTATTTTTTATTTGTACCCCAGCTGTTAATCACACAACCAGCGAGTTTGTCCTCCCACATCTCTTTGTAGACGGAGGCGGTGAGGAATCGTTGAAAACTGGCATTGCACTTTCTAAAACATAAGCCAGAGGTTGTCTTATGGATTGCAAAAAGCATTTATGTGTTTGCATGCATGCAACATTTGGGGTAGTGCATCAAACTAAAATATTACAATTAAAATAAAATACAATAAATTGAAGTAGAATTATGTGAAAAAAATAAGAAGTGCATGAATCCACATAAATATCCATATATTACCCTCTAATAGTAAACATATACCAATTAGATCACTGGGTTTTAGGCGCAAATGTCATTGGGCTTGGGAGAAAAATATGGAAGGATTTGGCTTTCCTATAGAGGACCTTAGTGTGACCACCGTATCACAGAGCCTGGGACAGCCATTACCAGTTGTCCCTCACTGACGGCAGGCCACTGACTCATTACAAAGCAAAAATGTTTAACAAAAATATTGTGCGGTTTAATGGCAGACAATATGCTCCAACCAGTTTTTTGTCCTTGGAGTCTCTTTCATGCCAAACTCTCCAAACTCAGACCTGAGCGGGCAATTCTTAATCACAGATGTAATCACATGGGCCACTTGATGGCTGCACTAATTAACAGACAATAAGTAAAACCCTTGATATTAAGGATCTCTCAGATATGGCTTCTGTGAGCACACTGGAGTGTTTAACTGATTTTAGTACCTCTTTGTATGACGAGGTGCTGGAAAATTGCTTTCTCTGATTGTTGCGTCATACCAAACAGTGTGAAGCACAAAGCAATGGTGAATGTGCGGTTTGAAATCCAATTTATTCAAGCCTGCATTGTCAGTGAAAAGGGGTGTGGACTTTCGAAACAAAACATCACAACGTGAGTGTTGAAAAATAGCAAGTGTAGCTTTTCATTAGCTAATACAAATAGGGGAAAAAAAGATCTAAGGCAGGGTAAACTAGCTTTAATGACTCCTCCCCAATCTCCGTCTATTGAAAACGTTGCAAAAGCCTCAGCTAGTTCGGTTTCAAAATATAGACTTTAATAAGAGAATATGATAGCAGCATACTATCTGTGTTTTCACGAGTAAACAGAGCAGAACCATCTGAGAAGCACTGCTGTGCTCTCCATCTGCTCTTAGATTAGACTGATACCTGTAGTAGAGGCATCCGGTACGGTATAGAGCATGCTACTGGGAGAACTGGGATCTCATTATGTCTAAAGAGTCAAGCTAAGATGTTTAGAACACAATAAACCATGCACTGCTACACCGATAGATCGACTGACACTTGCTGTTGGGAACACGCTTTCAATCAATCAGGCCCAATTAGAGTGAAATGCTGTATTTGTACCCAGGGGAGATTTCATTGGTTTTCATAATTAGGTTCTTCATATACAGTGTAGTTTAGTGATGCAATTATTCTGCCCGTTGTGCATGGTATCTTTTCCTCAGGCTGGGTTATGCATGTTGGAGCAAATAGCAATGTTACTGGCTGAGCAATGTGGTTGTTTCGATATGAGTCAGAATTTTCTTACAGTATATTCAGAACCTTAAGGGAAAATGCTGGACTTAAATCTCTCTGAAAACTAAAAGAGAATGTACAATTAGTTATAAAATTAAAATAAAATGTATATCTGATGTAAAAATGATTACACTGGCATCTAAACATGCTGTATTTTAATTCATGTCAATGTGTTTATAAATCCAAACTACATTTGCACCCAGAATCAGTTTAACACAGACTCAATATGAGCAATAATGCCTTCCAATAAAGACTAGCATAGAAATGATAATTGCAATGCAAATAATTGGCCAACTGGTTTACAAATTTTGCAAGAATGTGCATTTAAACGTTTTAACCTTCGAATAGCATGCTTTTTGCTTACATTTAATTAGTGCTTGCAAGGCAGAACTGTATTGATATTCGTCTTTTAATTTTCTTCCCAACAATTTTTTAAGAAATATAATATTAAAATGTAAAAAAGGTCATTGATGTTTACCATTCAAAATCTGACATCATTGTAATATTTGCAAACCAAATTGTGATTTGCCCTCCACCTTGCAATTATTTGGATAGTGAATTCGGATTGGTATTTTTTTTTCTTAGATCTATTTCTTTGAGTTTAAAGTCACTTTTACAGTGCAAAGACAGTGTTGCCTTGAGTGCGACAAAATAAATAGGCTAATAAATAAAATAAGATGCACGTTGAGTGTCATGACGACAACAACAACAACAAAAGTGGCTCTGATGTGGCATTTAATTTACAATGAACCAAATACCTTAAAATCTGTGCTTGTCTACAACAACACCATTGTTCTTTCTCTTCCTTGCAAACACTGAAATTTCCTTCAGGAATTGCCGTTCCAGTTAATTTATGTCAGCACAAATTAGATTTTCCTAAAAGAGCAAATCAGCATCAAACAATCAGTTACAAAATATCAAAATTGTCCACATACACTTGAATTCATTGAGGAAAACAAACAATGGCAGTGGATAAGCTAAAACCTGTGGGGTCCATTGGTTTAATTTGGAACATTGATTCTGCATTAACCGTTGACTCTGTGCTGATTTTGCGAACACATAGGAGGAGCAGGTGCAAAGGGAAACGTTCCTTGATCATTGCACTGGAAACTTCATTATGCACACACATTGTA
Source organism: Sinocyclocheilus anshuiensis (assembly GCF_001515605.1). Taxonomy (NCBI): domain Eukaryota; kingdom Metazoa; phylum Chordata; class Actinopteri; order Cypriniformes; family Cyprinidae; genus Sinocyclocheilus; species Sinocyclocheilus anshuiensis. The sequence continues at coordinate 3,060,553 of NW_015548309.1, read as the reverse complement.
CAGCAAAGCCTGTTTAATGGGCTATTCCCTTACCTTGAAAATAGTGTAATGGCAAATCAATGAAGTATAGGGCAGGAGGAGGAGCTGCAAAACAGACTATGCCACCCACTGCGAGATCTATGCAAACTTGTTGTCACCTAGCCCTTTGCATCTTCTCCAGGCCTGATAGAACAGCTTACATAGAGCATGTGAAGAGAGTAGGGGAGAAATAAGAGCTTAAGTGAAACACAAAGAGGAGAGAGAGCATGGGTGTCTTTCTGAAGACATTTGTGTGAATGAGCGAGAAAAATTCTTGAGACCATTTGAGCAATATTCCCTCTGAACCAACTCTATAACACAAAGGGCTATTTCTACAGGAAGCAATTCCACCTCCGCCCTACATTCTGCAGAAGCGATCTGTATGACAGAAGTTTAACTGGTAATGAAAGCCTACAGCTACACCTGGCATCATATATATTTCAGACACCCATGTAAGCTTGCTGGTCAGTTATATGTTAATTTTATGTTCTTGGCAAATATGTTCTAAAAAAAAGTATTTTGTGCTTGTTACAATTAACTTACAATTACCTGGAGATAAAGTAGTGTAGTGGCTAGGAAGTGGTGGTTTGAGACCTGTAAGGAATAAAACATCAAATAAAACTACATTATTTGCTCTTTTTAGAAAAGTGTCCTCAATGTGCATTAATGTATCCCTATTTAAAAACACAAAACATGTTATTATCCCCAGTGCAGTTTACACTGAGTTGCTACAGCTATTTTCCAAACTGCAGAGGCGCTAACTTGGGGTTTAAGAGGACCTCACGCTCAGTAATCAGTCCCCAGTCCAAGATTTGCAGCCTATCCAAGGCTCGAAATTGCGACCATTTTGGTCGCATATGCTCCCGAAATTTAATCTGTGCGACCTCAAAATATATTTGGGAGCATTTGTGCGTATCAGCACAGTAACACTCAGTCAAATTATTGTTATCGATAAAATCCCAGAAAATATCGAGATATAATTTTTTGTCAATATCGCACACCCCTAGCTGCCAGCCGTTCGGTGCAACTGGCAGAGCTGAATGTAAAATTTAACACCGCATACACCATCCTAACCCTCGCCAAAGAAGAGCTTAACTTTAGGTTATTTACAAAAGAAATCTGTCAGTGTTCTTTTCATTTTCTCTCTTCTTCAGCCCTTTCTTTTTCTCGCGGTAGTTAGCGGAAAGCAGTGACTGAGAGATTGACAGCTAATATTAACCAATACAAAATCTGCATTAAAGTTAAGAATGTAAGGATAAAATCTGTTAATATATAATTTGTAGTTGTGGTGCTCCTAAATTTTTGGTGAGTGCTCCTAAATTTTTGCTGGTGCTCCTAACTTTTTGAAGTTGGGAGCACCAGTGCTACCAAGTAAAAAAGTTAATTTCGAGCCCTGCTATCTCAAACAACTTGGCCCAAAGCAAACACAGGAGCCGCACTGCCACTGTTCAGCCTGAGTTACTTCCCAGGGTCAGTAGGCCTTCTGCCCACCGGACACATTTATTCAAACATGCCCCTATATTTTACAGGCCCAATAAAGATGTTGCTAGCTCTGTGATATCAGGTCTGGCAAATAATGGCGGGGAACAATCTTCTGACTCCTCTTCTCTCCAATTTCGTTGACTGACTCTGCAGTACATCAGGATGGTGATTAGAGGCATCCATCTTGAAATTCCATTTTCTCTGGTATTAGTTTCATTTCTCTCTGTCTCTGAAAGCGTGGCACACTATGCAAGGTATTGCCACTTAAGCTCTATGAGCCACGGTGTTGTTCCAAGTTCTTACGTTTGTACGTTCTCACCTACACTTAACTGGGTTAAGCCTAATTTCCTTAATTTGTCTTTGACTGGAGTTTTTAATGGGTGCGCCATACCTTTATTGCTGTTACAGAGTCAGTGGAGGTTAATACAGGTTTAGTTGTATTAGTGTGTCTCCTCTCCTGGGAGTGTTTTTTGTAGATACTCTAACAGAAACAGCCTCAAGAACACGATCATGAGCCAGCCATTACACGCAAAAAATACATTATTTACCATCGCAGAAACTAGGGCTCTAACAGGGTTATTTCTGGAGGATAGTGTATCGATTTTGTAGTCTTAAAATGACTAAAAACTTCTTTGATTTCTTCTTAATTCACAACATATATGCAATAACGATGACTCTGACACACAGTTTTAGTTCCTTTTTAAGCTGTAGCTAAATGATTACATTCTGAAATAATGTACAGAAATCTAACAGTTGCAGATGATGCTGTTGACTATGGAAACCTTGATTTAACACACTCATAGCAGTGCCAAATTATTCATGCCCCATTGAACTATGCCTTTATTGTGCATTGTTAAATGGTCTAATTTCGAGCCCTGCTATCTCAAAAAACTTGGCCCAAAGCAAACACAGGAGCCGCACTGCCACTGTTCAGCCTGAGTTACTTCCCAGGGTCAGTAGGGCTTCTGCCCACCGGACACATTTATTCAAACATGCCCCTATATTTTACAAGCCCAATCAAGATGATGCTAGCTCTGTGATATCAGGTCTGGCAAATAATGGCGGGGAACGATTCTCTGACTCCTCTTCTCTCCAATTTTGCTGACTGACTCTGCAGTACATCAGGACGGTGATTAGAGGCATCCATCTTTAAAATTCCATTTTCTCTGGTATTAGTTGCATTTCTCTCTGTCTCTGAAAGCGTGGCACACTATGCAAGGTATTGCCACTTAAGCTCTATGAGCCACGGTGTTGTTCCAAGTCCTTATGTTTGTACGTTCTCACCTACACTTAACTGGGTTAAGCCTAATTTCCTTCATTTGTCTTTGACTGGAGTTTTTAATGGGTGCGCCATACCTTTATTGCTGTTACAGAGTCAGTGGAGGTTAATACAGGTTTAGTTGTATTAGTGTGTCTCCTCTCCTGGGAGTGTTTTTTGTAGATACTCTAACAGAAACAGCCTCAAGAACACGATCATGAGCCAGCCATTACACGCAAAAAATACATTATTTACCATCGCAGAAACTAGGGCTCTAACAGGGTTATTTCTGGAGGATAGTGTATCGATTTTGTAGTCTTAAAATGACTAAAAACTTCTTTGATTTCTTCTTAATTCACAACATATATGCAATAACGATGACTCTGACACACAGTTTTAGTTCCTTTTTAAGCTGTAGCTAAATGATTACATTCTGAAATAATGTACAGAAATCT
>NW_015548309.1:3043007-3056674 GCF_001515605.1 Sinocyclocheilus anshuiensis | reverse complement strand
ATGGCAGAAAATGTATATATTTATACCACTTCATATAGTTATTCAATTTCACACGAAGAGTGCCGTTTTTCTCCAACAATTACCATGATTACAAATGTGACATTGAATTCAATAAGCAATAAGTTAATTAAGAGACTTACGTTTTAGACGCCATATTTCCTCTTTTTGCTCTATTTCGCCAACAAAAATAATTCCAAGCACAGTCACAGCACTGTTTTGCGTCTCTGAGCAGCATGAGGGCGTTTCGTTCCTGAATGAATCATTCGTTAAATGATTCGGTTCAATCGCAATGACTCACTTATTAACAGTGACTTGCTGCCGTCTGCTGGTGGTTTTAATTTCACATTTAAAGTTTCAAATATTTCAAATATCAGTATTCAACGTTTTATGTTTACAATATTAAAATATTATTTATGCATGTGTAACTGCAGGCTAAATGCATTCATGTCCTGCATTAATCAGTGTGTAAATGCATCTAAATGCCACTTCAGATGAAGCTTCTGTGTTTCCTCTGCATTGCAAAGATGAATTTTGTTGATTAATACTTTCATTTGCTTGATAACAGCCCAAATGTCTTATTATAATTGACTGATTAAATATAAGAATTTGACTCAAATGATAATGCACACTTTTAGAAAAAATGGCTTTAAGGTAAAAATTACCATAAAAGGTCAAAATCTATTTAAACTTATTGGAAAATATTCATTTCTGTCACTGCTGTGAACTGACCACCACACAGAATATGAATATTAAACATTTTAGGAGTCAGCTGTCCACTGTAGTCCTTAAGATATCAGCACAGTAACACTCAGTCAAATTATTGTTATCGATAAAATCCCAGAAAATATCGAGATATAATTTTTTGTCAATATCGCACACCCCTAGCTGCCAGCCGTTCGGTGCAACTGGCAGAGCTGAATGTAAAATTTAACACCGCATACACCATCCTAACCCTCGCCAAAGAAGAGCTTAACTTTAGGTTATTTACAAAAGAAATCTGTCAGTGTTCTTTTCATTTTCTCTCTTCTTCAGCCCTTTCTTTTTCTCGCGGTAGTTAGCGGAAAGCAGTGACTGAGAGATTGACAGCTAATATTAACCAATACAAAATCTGCATTAAAGTTAAGAATGTAAGGATAAAATCTGTTAATATATAATTTGTAGTTGTGGTGCTCCTAAATTTTTGGTGAGTGCTCCTAAATTTTTGCTGGTGCTCCTAACTTTTTGAAGTTGGGAGCACCAGTGCTACCAAGTAAAAAAGTTAATTTCGAGCCCTGCTATCTCAAAAAACTTGGCCCAAAGCAAACACAGGAGCCGCACTGCCACTGTTCAGCCTGAGTTACTTCCCAGGGTCAGTAGGCCTTCTGCCCACCGGACACATTTATTCAAACATGCCCCTATATTTTACAGGCCCAATAAAGATGTTGCTAGCTCTGTGATATCAGGTCTGGCAAATAATGGCGGGGAACAATCTTCTGACTCCTCTTCTCTCCAATTTCGTTGACTGACTCTGCAGTACATCAGGATGGTGATTAGAGGCATCCATCTTGAAATTCCATTTTCTCTGGTATTAGTTTCATTTCTCTCTGTCTCTGAAAGCGTGGCACACTATGCAAGGTATTGCCACTTAAGCTCTATGAGCCACGGTGTTGTTCCAAGTCCTTATGTTTGTACGTTCTCACCTACACTTAACTGGGTTAAGCCTAATTTCCTTCATTTGTCTTTGACTGGAGTTTTTAATGGGTGCGCCATACCTTTATTGCTGTTACAGAGTCAGTGGAGGTTAATACAGGTTTAGTTGTATTAGTGTGTCTCCTCTTCTGGGAGTGTTTTTTGTAGATACTCTAACAGAAACAGCCTCCAGAACACGATCATCTGCCAGCCATTACCACAAAAAAATACATTATTTACCATCGCAGAAACTAGGGCTCTAACAGAGTTATATCTGGAGGACAGTGTATCGATTTTGTAGTCTTAAAATGACTAAAAACTTCTTTGATTTCTTCTTAATTCACAACATATATGCAATAACGATGACTCTGACACACAGTTTTAGTTCCTTTTTAAGCTGTAGCTAAATGATTACATTCTGAAATAATGTACAGAAATATTACAGTTGCAGATGATGCTGTTGACTATGGAAACCTTGATTTAACACACTCATAGCAGTGCCAAATTATTCATGCCCAATTGAACTACACCTTTATTGTGCATTGTTAAATGGTCCTGTTCACGATGTGAAATCACTGAACACGGAAACTCTGGCCCTGCATCAAAAACATAACCTTGTCTAAAAGGGCAAGATGATAAACGATGGTGATCCTGCACAACATAAAATGGAAAGAAGGGTACAAAAAACTGCATGTGGACTGCCAAAACAGTTCTCCTAAATGCATCCTAAATTCTTAACATTTATTAAATACTAAGCACTAATTCAATTCACTATTAGAATCTTGATAGTCTAATATCTGGAAACACATTAACATTATGCTGTCAACAGACAAGCATGCCTACACACTGCATTAGTAGTGAACCTGCACTACTAGAGAGAACATGCAGGTGCTGTAGGAGCAGTGCTCCATTTAACACGTCAGAAAAATAGGCTATTTGTGTCAGTCAGGAAAACTAGATGAATTTTCCAGGATTTATGGCTGACACCGGTATTGTCAAGCATCCATTTTCCAACCACCGTGAGAGTAGCCTCACACCTATGAGGTGTAATAAACACACAAATTTAAAAGTGTTTATCTGCTAGACTTATTAACAATTTGACATTCGTTGTGTATATTGTGTAAATACAGCGTTGTCACAAGTACACTTCAATGATGGAGAGACATTAACAGATCAGATGCAGTGACCCCCCCCCCACACAGACAGAAATCCCAGAAGGCCCTATATATCATGTATTTCAAACAGATTCTGTTGCGCAAATATTATTCATCATAAAGGTCCCTGTATTGAAGCTTTTTCTGAGTGTTCTTGGATTAATGAAGAATCTTGTTGCCTTGGAAAATCACACATTTCACCCCCTCAATTACACAACCAAAAAACACACTCTCCGAGTCTTGAGGGATGAACTCTGGGTTTCTCCATCTGTGAAGCTTACTGAAGACTTTCTGTGGTATCCTCACTTCCTCACCAACTTCCTTAGGCTTTGAAGTTGAAAAGAGGGATGATAGTGTGATGAAACAGTCTCTTTCTTTCTTTCTGCTCGCTGGCATTCTGGCTATGGCACTTTCCATAGTAACCCTGGTGATGCGGAGAGCTCTCACAGAATTGCAGATTTTTCAGAATTCTGCATAGCACAACAAAGATAGTTGCTTTTAACAGTGGAAAAATAACTAGGGCTATCAAATCAGTTAATCGCCATTAATCACATCCAAAATAAAAGTTTGTGTTTACATATTATATGTATGTGTACTGTATACATTTATATGTATAAATACACACACACACGTTTATTTAATATATATATATATTCATATTTATATATGATTTATATTATATATAAATATAAATTTCATACATAAATATATACTTAAATATATACATGTGTGTGTGTGTATTTATATATACATATAAATACACACAGTCCACACACATATATTATGTAAACACAAACTTTTAATTAATTTAATTAATCGATTTGACAGCCCTGAAAATAACAAATTTGTATTTAAAAATAATGTTGAGACAGATCTAATGTGGTATTTGCAGGTAAAATATCTAGTATTCAAGGCCATGGTATATGTTGCTTATAGCCTAATTGTATTATTTTCACTAAAGTGGAGTGTAGTGAAAATGTTTTGTTTACATGGCTCTAACATGTCATTACAGTGAGTTGCATCTGGGGAATCTACCCTTTTGAAAAATAAGCAGCAATAATAATGCCTACAAGTCAAACACACTAAGCTTCGTAATTCACACATTTTAGGGAACTTCAGCTTCAGAATCCCAAAATAATATCTAAGGTGAAGGACACACATATCCATGTCAAAGGCTTAGCATGCAAGGTACTGCCAAATAAAATACCAGCAGACATCAGAGTGCTTTAATGTGGCTTTTGTAAATGTCAGCATGCTTCTGTCTTGATTTAGCGATGCCCTTGCATTTTTCCAGTAATTATATGCTAATATTTTTCATCTCTTTCTTCTTATTTTCTTCAGGTAGAAGTGGATTAGGCTGATGATGGCATCATCTGTAGTATTAAATGAAATGTACAACCTTGCTTCTGCCTAGCTGAAACCGCTGCTACCTGAGGTTTGATGGTGACCTTTTTACCTTTATCTGCCCAAACAGTAAAATTTCATACACCACCTTCAATCTGAATTACGGGAGACTTGGTGACGGGACATTGCATCTGTTGACAGCACATCAGTCAGGGCCTAGGGAAGGCCCTCTGTTGGATTCAAGTGATCACCACAAATGATTGATTATTTTTGAAGTGAAGTGCTTTTGCCACAAAATCTTTAAGGACCAACTACTTACTGGTGGGAACTTTGCCAATATGAAGGACATATCATTTGCGGATTATTTGCTAGTGGGCCTTGCAGTGACTACCTTGGTTCTTGCTGCAGAAGAGAGAGTCAGTTGTCCCAAACTTTGCGTATGTGAGATTAGACCCTGGTTTTCCCCTAGCTCTGTATATATGGAGGCTCCCACTGTTGACTGTAATGACCTTGGACTTTTTGACCTGCCCACGAGATTGCCATCTGATACACAAGTCGTTTTACTGCAGACCAACAACATTGCTAAGATTGAGCAACCTTTGGATTACCTGCCAAACATCACTGAGATTGATCTCTCACAAAACAACCTGTCATCAATAAGTGATGTCAACATTGGCCACCTCCCTCAACTCTTATCTCTACACATGGAGGAAAACTGGATATGTGCCCTATTAGACAACAGCCTTTCTCAGCTGACCAACCTTCAGGAGCTCTACCTGAATCATAACCTCATCTCCTTCATTTCTCCCGAGGCTTTTCGTGGCCTTCAGAGCTTGCTGAGACTTCACCTCAACTCCAACCGGCTTCAGAGTATAAAAAGCGAATGGTTTGAGCCCTTACCAAATTTGGAAATTCTAATGATTGGGGAAAATCCTGTCCTCTCTATTCAGGATATGAACTTCAAGCCTCTGAGAAACCTTCGCAGCCTGGTTCTTACTAGAATGAACTTGTCACAGATACCAGATGATTCACTTCTGGGCCTTGACAATCTGGAGAGTATCTCATTCTATGATAATACATTCCCTAAGGTACCCCATGGTGCTCTCAAGCATCTTAAGAGCCTCAAGTTTTTGGATCTTAATAAGAACCCCATTGGGCGAATTCAAAGGGGCGACTTTGTGGACATGCTCCATCTTAAGGAGCTGGGCATTAACAGTATGCCTGAGTTGGTGTCCATTGACAGTTTTGCCCTCAACAATCTCCCAGAACTGACCAAAATCGAAGCCACCAACAACCCCAAACTTTCCTATATACATCCAAATGCTTTCTATAGGCTGCCAAGGCTGGAAACTCTAATGTTAAATGGTAATGCTTTAAGTGCCCTCCACAGGATCACAGTGGAGTCCCTTCCAAATCTTCGGGAGGTTAGCATGCACTCTAACCCTATCCGCTGTGACTGCGTTGTACGGTGGATGAACATGAACAAGACAAACATTCGCTTCATGGAGCCTGATTCCCTGTTCTGTGTGGAACCTCCAGAGTATGAAGGTCAGCATGTGCGTCAGGTTCACTTAAGAGAGATGATGGAGATCTGTCTGCCTCTCATCTCTTCAGAAAGCTTCCCCACACAAATCAGTATGGAAAGTGGGAGATCTGTGTCTCTTCACTGCCGTGCCTTTGCTGAACCTGAGCCAGACATTTACTGGGTGACTCCCTCAGGGAGAAGGGTCATCTCAAATGCTGTTTCTGAGAGATTCTACATGCACCCTGAAGGCACACTTGATATTTATGATATCACTAAGAGCGAGGCTGGATTGTACACATGTGTGGCACACAATCTTGTTGGGGCAGACCTGAAATCTGTCTCATTGGAGGTAAATGGGTACTTCCCACAACCAGTTAATGACTCACTGAATGTCAACATTGAATCTGTACAGGCCAACTCTGTGTTGATATCCTGGAATGCCTCTCATGGTAGCCTGGCACCAAACATTAAGTGGTATACAATGCCCACTGCAAACCATCCAACTGTGGCATTCACAGCTAGGGTACCATCTGATGTGACTGTATATAATCTCACACATCTCAACCCTGCTACACAGTACAAAGTGTGTGTGGACATTCACGGCATCCATCATAAACATGACACCAAGTGTGTCAATGTCCTAACTAAAAGATTAGAACAAGTTGTAAACGACTTCGAGAGGTGGGACATGGCACTTATTGCTGCTTTTGGTGTGCTTTTCATTGTGATCTCAGTGGCTTGCTTTCTGATTTATGTCTTTATGAGGAACAACTGCATTTATGGAGAACTGAAGCGATACCCTTCCAAAATGGCTCTGATGTCTGAGACCAGCCAGCAGTCTCCATTTACAAGGCTCTGGATTTCTGGGAAAGGGATGCCAGCTGCTGTTGAGGTGAAAGCCACAGTCATAAATGTGTTGGACAATGCATTTTAAGCTGCACATGCAGAGGACCACAAAAACTACTAGCAAATTGACAAGGCAAGAATGGAGAAATAACAGTTCCAACTTGCCATTTATCTTTTTGCCTTGAAACAGACATCAAATTCAAATGGAAGGGATGTCTGAAAATCTATAACTAGCTCTATAGCCCCTCATCATGAGCTGATGTGGCAAGTGACAATGGTTCAGTGGTAACTAGCAAGATGTAGAGACTTGCTGCTAAAATATGCAGTGTGATATTTCTAGGCCATTCACTGAAAACAGATGATATTAAGACATCAGGAAGGTGTTGTTTCTCATACCTGACTGTTAAATGTGTAAAGAGTAGTGGAACAGTCCTTGTGGTCCCAAAGCAATACCGTCTGTGCTGTACAACCATAGGCGTGTTAGAGACCTGACTGTTTGTTGAGAAGGAAATCTAGTAGAATAGAAGATTACGGTGGTTATGATGTGACTTTTGATGAAATATGTTGTTTTTCTATTTAAAAGCAGATCTGTCTTTTCATGCCTAAAATTGTTATATATTCTATCCAGAAATGTAACAGGTATCTTCTGTGCAGTAGCCAGGCAGTAAACAAGTGTGAATTAATTACAGTATGAAAGATACAACTTAAGTAACGAGACCACACATTTGCTGAATAAAACACAAATGTACATCTTAAGGAATCTATATACATAAATATATATTATATTTGATTATATTACTATCAGGACTGGATGTTGTTGAATGCAGACACTTTAAAAGCATCTCTCGGACATAAATTGCAGAAGGTTGATCATGACAGGGTAAGTGCCTACTCCTGAATCTTAGACCAGACAAAAAAACACTTTTGAATGTTACTTCTAATGGTTTCCTGAGAGATCCCTGGAGAACAGAGCCATTATTCCAGCCTCACATGCAAATTTGTGCAAATACTATATGAGTATTTTTTAGCATAAACATGGTTTAAAAGCATTGCGTCCATGCTTTGAGTGTGAAAAAGCCATTTTTATATTGACTGTGCTGCCTGTTCTACCCTAAGCACATTAGTCAACGAGACCAATGTGCCTAAGGTAATGTAAAACCTAAATAAATGTCAGCATTTTTTTTTCTTCTCATGTTGGAATCGGGATGTTTACTGATCGAGGTTCTGGGGAAAAACCTTACTATCATTAACAAATATGTCTTGAAGGAATAGTTCATCCAGAAATGAACATTCTCATGTTGTCATGTTCCAATCCCATGTCGTTTTTTCTTCTGCAGAACACAAAAGAAGGTTAGCAGATTCTCCAAGGTGCTCTTATCTGTACAATGAAAGTGAATAGGAATGGACACTGTCAAGTCAACATGGAACACGTGGCAGTGCAAATAACAGAAAAAGACCATAAATAAATTGTTTGAAAAAATTACAGCTCTTCTGCTACAGACATTCTGCTAAACTTCTTGTGTTTCACAAAAGTCAAATGTGACTGAAACAACAGGGTTGACAAATGACAACATTTTTATTTTCAGGAGAACAATTCTTCCAGTGACATAAAGAGGGCACTTGCTGGTTCAAGTCTAAGACAACCGAAAACCTGCAAAGAATCACATTGCATTTGCTCCATTTAAGATCCAGCACAGACTCACAACCCAAAAAATTACAAACATGATGAATGCTCATCAGCCAATGACTGACACGGAGGATTTGTCAGACATGCGTGCTCGTACATCAGCAAGGCTTTAAGCAGTGCAGACAGGCCTTTTAGAGGCCGGCTATCAGTCAAACACAAGGAGAGCTAAATTATAACTCAAACTCTATGCCGGCACTGTTCAGGCAGGCTGAAGTCCACAAGCCTTTGCCCTCCCGTTTTAGTCATATTGCAGGTTGAGGTGCTTCTAAAGCTATACAGACAAGGTCACCATGTACCTGTACTGCATCAAATGAAAAATGACATAATAGCAGAAGTATGATAAACCAGATAAGCCTGCAATAGATTATTGCTACAAAAGTAAAAACTCACTGACTAATTATGAAGATACAGTGGCAGCCATATTACAATCATCTGTTTTAAACCTGATACACCCTGCATGAATGGAATCAGCGAGATGTCACAATTTAGGAGACCAAACAAAATTAAATGTGAAAATATTTAACAGCACCTCACACAGTTCAAAGAACTCCAAGGCCATCTAACATGATATTAGAACTCATCTGTATGCATTTTAAACTATTTCTAGATGAACAGCTTTTATTAAGAAAAGAGTAGGATAGATTTTGCCAGTGCAATTAATAGACCCTGCAAAAGCTTTAGGGGCCTAACAATGATATCTTCTCTATTTCACTAAACAGATTTTTGTTGAACATGCTACCTACACTGTCTAAGACAAATTAAATTCCACAATGCCTGAAAACATGTTTAATATCGTCATTTTCGCTTAGGTAGTCTCACTAAAGAGAAATGAAATGTCCCATAGTGAGACAAACCCAGCTGGACATCTGAGTTATTGCCCTATTAAAAACTACATATTTGTACTTGGGCCTTTCCTGTTACAGGCCATCACTGCAATAAAAAGCAAAATGACAACAATCATTTAGATTTCTTTCAAAAGCACCCGGGGATTTGGATAATTATAGCACTTCTAATCTCCGTGAGCTCACCCTGATGTGATCTGGCCTGCAAAATGTGGCTGTGCCGCAACCCCCATTAAAATAAATATAAAACAGTGTGCAATGTAGTGCTAACTAGTTCCCTGTAATCATACAGGGGCAAAATTAAGATGTCAACAAAAAATACTACTGGAAGATCTTATATTTAGAATAAAATTCTAAAATAAAAACGATGATTATATTTACATATTACATTTTACACAAAATAGGTCCAGTTTTTTTTCTTGAAAAACCATCTTGCATTTAACCAGGCAGTATTAAAGAGTGGTGACCACACTGAATGCATTTCCTGAAGAGACAAGATGTCAGGACAAATATGTTTCAAAGCCTCCAGATGCATTTGTCATGAGGTTAACAAAATGTTTTACTCACAGATAAGCAATCATCAAAAACACAAAAATTGTTCTTTGGACGCACCGTAAAATGCTAACAAAGATCTCAATATTTACGAATGCCATTTATCTGCAATGTAGTGCTAACTAGTTCCCTGTAATCATACAGGGGCAAAATTAAGATGTCAACAAAAAAATACTACTGGAAGATCTTATATTTAGAATAAAATTCTAAAATAAAAACGATGATTATATTTACATATTACATTTTACACAAAATAGGTCCAGTTTTTTTTCTTGAAAAACCATCTTGCATTTAACCAGGCAGTATTAAAGAGTGGTGACCACACTGAATGCATTTCCTGAAGAGACAAGATGTCAGGACAAATATGTTTCAAAGCCTCCAGATGCATTTGTCATGAGGTTAACAAAATGTTTTACTCACAGATAAGCAATCATCAAAAACACAATTGTTCTTTGGACGCACCGTAAAATGCTAACAAAGATCTCAGTATTTACGAATGCCATTTATCTGTTCATTCATTTTGACAAGTTTTCATGTTTCACATTAATAACATTTATATTGCCAAAAACAAATAATATATACACAGTCAGTCCTGGTATGGCTCATTAACAATCCTCTGTTCCTTAGACCCCGGAGTGAAAATGAGGACAACATCAGATTCCTTAGGGAGCCATTTATCCAGTTGGCACTCAGATTTTTGCATGGATCATTGCTTTCCTGATCATTGATCGATTGCTTTGCCTTTTAGCCCATGTCTTTGTGAAAAAGAATTTCACCAAGGCAGCTGAGAAGCCCAATCAATGGATGGGCTAATGAGCTATTCACACTCGTGCCTGAACACAAAGAGATGGACAATAAAAGAGATTCCTCACATGTCTAGCTGGACAAAAAAAGGGTCACAGCCAGTGTCAGAAATTAAATTATTTATCAAGGAATGATATTTGCCCCCAATGAACTGATTTTCAGAGACAATTTTTACTTTTATGAGGGCAAATTTTAAAACGAAAATAACGTGCCATCCATTTATGCCAAATACTTGTACAGAATTAATTTAAATATCATTTGAGTGTCTAAAACTCAGAACCAGATAGGCCTGTATAATAAAACATATCAGTGACCCCATATTTTAAATATCAGGAGTGTTTTTGTCACTTTCAAGTTATGCCAGCTTCTTCTATGTTCTTTTATAAGTATTTTTTGCTTATAGTTTATACTTTGGAGTGAACACAAGCAAACGGAGACAGCCCAATTTAGCCCAATACTGTCTAGGATTAAATAATAGTAATGGCACATTAAGGGAGACTTTAGATGGGGCCCTTGTGATTTTACACAGCAAATATCCACAGAATTCCATTTTTCAAACTGATGATACACAGGGCAGCTTGTAAGGCAGCGTTGCCAGGCAACACCAATGAAAATGGCCACCAGTGTAAAACAATTTTGTCAATACTGAACCTTTTACCATAAATGCCTAATGCTGAATTTGTTGCATGTGTCCCAGCATCATTTTCAAAGTACTGACCCCTGAATCAGAGGTTTAAGAGGACAAACCATGGAGGTCAATAAAACCTGGACACAACTGGCTATTAAATTCAATACTGGAATCTTTGCTCATGGGCAATTTTTGAGCCAATCATTTGTGTTGTAAATGCCACGTGACTAATCACTTTGGAGCTGCAGGAAAATGGCATCTTGATGACACCACAAGACACCTATATCTACCAGTCATGGCTAACTGACCAACAGCACAGGCCCATGTGAGATTACTGGGGTCTTTTTCACTGTCACTGATTCTTACTGTTATGGGAGAAACTATTAACGTACTGCATTAAAGAGATTTAAACTAAAAATAACCAATACAGTGGATAAAAAACACCAGGAATCTTCCTGTCAAACTATAACATTTTAAGAAAAACAGAATCTGTTATTCTCCAAATTGTTTTTGTTAACTGGAATAACAAAATAAATCTAATTATTTAAGTGAAAAACAAACAACTTAAATGAAAATGAGAAATGTTGCCTAGAAATGATAAAAATACGAAAAATATAAAAACGAATGAAAAAGAACATAAAATTGTTAAAACAATAAAACTAAACTATTAATATCTCTCTCTGCACACACACATTCACACATGAGTGTCATTCACACAAACTGACAAACCCAATTTTTTTTTGAACATCTTCATTTTACACAGCAAAACCAAAACCTTTTTACTACCCCTTGAGGACCACATATCCCTGTCTGGGAATTGCTGAATTACACTATAACCTGGTTATCAGAGATATAAAGAACAAATCAAGTGTTAAGAGTTTGTGATCCATAAAATTACTATAGTGGTTATGAAATCCCTACAGTCCATGAAAACCACAATGTCGATGGTCACGATAAAGTCACATCAGATGTAGAAATGAAAAGTAGTAGCCACAGCTGATCTGAAAATTTGAGTGAGATTTGTATGTGAAACCATTATTATTATTATTTTGCCGTTTCTCTAAAATGGCAGTCAAACAATACAGCTTTTTAGCTTTAATGCATAAAGGTGTGACAACATCAGAGCTACCTTTCATTTCCATCTCTGAAACTTTAAAGCTTGTGCACTGACATCTTACGCATTCCATATAGTCCTGCTCCTTGTGGCACACCAGAAGATTAAAAATGCCATATTCCCTCAGTTCATTAGACGCTTCCTTGAGAACTACAATAACAATTGCCTGCGCTGCAGAAAAAAAAAAAATTTGATGTTCATTAACCTTTCTGTTGATTTCTCCCTTACTCTTCTTTCCTCTCTCACTGCCTTTCAAGCTGCTTCCATTCATCCCAGATAAAATGAATTCCCCAAATTACAGCAGATCACTGCAAAAAATGTACTGCAATTTCATACTGATGATAATTGCATTCAACATTAATGATGTATTTAGATTATTCTGATGAGGCGTGCTGGTAGTTAGCAGCTCTGTTTGGTGACAGTCTATGCCACGTGCTGATGTAAGATTACTACATGATCAGTTGGTTCCATCAAGTTAATCTACAAGACACCTCAAAATCATGCACAGACAATTATGAAATTCAATTGTGTAAAAAGCTGCCAAACTAAATCTCTTTAAACACCTATTCGTAATAATTTGACCTTTCAAAACGGCCCTATTAGATGAAATAACGAATAACTGCAAGATTCAAGATTCACAGTCATTTGCCAGTCTCAATTACATTGAGGGAGAGGCCTGTTGTCTACCAGGCACTTCGCCTCTGGAAGAACATTGGTGTTATTAAGACCTGCCCAGCTTTCTCTGAAGTCTTTCAGGCCATTAGTGAGAACCAGAGCGAGCCCGGTTCATCACACACGGATCCTGGTGCTTAAGCCAGTGCCATCATTAACATCAGACCTGAGCTGACTGCTTACTAGCCTTTGCAGAAGCATGTTAATAAATGCCATCTCACAGTTAGCCACAAAGATTTGTCTTCAGAAGAAGTGTCTCCAGCCCAACCTTCAGCGTGGGTTAACAGGATAGAAGTAAGACATGCTGGGCAACTGGAGTGCGTAAGAGTGTATCCATGCAGCTAATGAGGGGAATCAATCAGGAACATGGCCATCTCTAAAGCCAAAGCCTCCCACTCTGGGGAGTCACTGACTACATCTACATGGACATCAGTAATCTAATTATTTACCTTATTCTAAATAAGCCAATATTATGATTATGGTGTTTACATGAGTTGCTTTTAGAATATTCCTTTCATGTTCCCATTTTACATGTTATAGTACATAGTTCGATTAATGGCACACGTCATTACGTCCCCACGTGACGCCATCCGACGTCCCCTCCGGAATTTCACGTATAAAAACATAGTTCGTCTTCTTGATGATGCCATGTACAGTTTTGGGTGTTTCATTTTTAATTTTATGAAAGCTTCAAGTGTAGTTAATTATTTGTACATGCATACAGACGATGGCGGTCTTGAAGCTCTTTTATTTGCCGTCAAACGGTTGACCACTGCCATGTGTGAATCCTGTCGCAAAATGCGGCGAAAAGTCCTACATGACGGTAATAAT
>NW_015548309.1:3010687-3042470 GCF_001515605.1 Sinocyclocheilus anshuiensis | reverse complement strand
TGTGATTAAATAATGATATCAAACATTTATCCTGTGTCTCGTTTTTGCAAACCATTTATTGGAGCTGAATACCATGAACAAAAATCAACAGGCTACATAAAAACTGGACTATTTAAGAGCTGTTTGTGTGCAAAATAGAACCGCATGATTCTGGATAAATTGAGTTTTTTTTTCTTATTTTTTTCCCCCCAATGGAAGTTGTGGTTCTCTGATGATTCTGAAGAAAAAACATTAGATAACTAAACAAAATCACATGTAATTTATGGATAAATGATTAAATGACTCACTCAAGATGTACTTGTTTCATTTCTGGATGAATCAGCGTTCTTGAACGAATCTCTTGTATGATTCAAAGACAAATACATTTTAACAGCCCCTTTTCGCCACCTACTGGCGTAACAATGCAATCAATAAATCTTCATTTGAAATGTCAAATTACTTTCAAAAGATAATTTACTTTATTTTAATCACTACCGTACGCATCAGAGTTTATATCTGAACTATAAACTTTTATCCCAGTACTTCTGTGATTTGAATGTTTGTAACACAGGAATAATGATACTGTGTGGCTGAAAAGACTGTGAAGCTGTTTCATTCATGACAGATGACAGCTGCTCTTTTTAGGTCAACGGCAGTGCGACCGCAGATTTAAATGTTCAAATCACACTGGTGTGATCATACTCTGCACGGATGAACCAAGTGATCACAACATTGATCGCACAAGTCAAAGGTTAAGGAATGAAACACGAATCATTGTAATTTAGGAATAGAATCATGTTGGTGTTTGAATCGTGTTCGCGATCTTTAACAATATATTAAATTAAAGTGCTTTCATGTTGGTGGTGACACCTCTCGCAACATGTTTAGCTATCACAGATATTATACTTAGCTTTTTTGTTTTCTGATCGCAAATGTAGCCAAACTTTGGAGTGCTTAGATTAGCGAGCAAGGTCCTGGCAGATCGCTAGGTCCGGTCCTCACATATGAAGAAAAAAAAAAGGCGCATAGGAATCGATAGGCGGAATCGAAATTTCAATTTGTATTGAAAGTATCCGATTCTGGAATCGGAATCGATTTTCAATTCCCAACCCTAATTGTTATCCATGTAACCGTACTGACTGTCAAGAGCTGCTGTTCTCAGATTTGCCTTGTTTGAATTCTGCTACAGAAACAATAGAAATTGTCACAGGGTTATTTTTCGAAATGAGAACAAACAACAATATATCTCAACATCTGCCAACAGAAATACATAATATCGATGCACTCAAACAATCTCTGCCACATTCTGGTATGAGTTACGGCTCCACGTCTTATAAAACACCCCATTTTAAAAGTACATGGCCTACTTTTTCTACTCAGACATATTATATGATGCTGATGCAATAACTAGCATCAGATCTATGAATTGCCACCAGAGCTCAAGTTACAAAGACGCACACGCTTTGAATACCACGACACAGCAGTAAGCCGCAAGCCAATGGATCGCTAAAGGACTTCAAAACCAATCCCAGCGATCTGGAGTGATGTCACTAGACACTGTGCTTTCTCACCAGAACAAAGCCAGCACCGTATTTATGTGCCCCTTTATGTGAGCCATGCAGACATATTGAAGTCCGTGAGTGAAAATTAGCTCCGTCGTCAGAACAGGACGCTGCCAACTACAGGCAAAGTTTATGAAAGCACACGAAGCAAGCAAAAGCAACCAGAAATAGACAATGACAGAATAACAAATTGTTTTAAGTCAGATTTGAAACAAATTAATTTTTTCCATGAGCACTGAAAGAAATTAGCAAAAAGACTCCTGAATACCCTTACAAAATGCACTTTAGCGGTACAGTGGTGAAGTAATGATACAGTATCAACATCATGCAATAGGTAACATCA
Organism: Sinocyclocheilus anshuiensis; assembly: GCF_001515605.1. Classification (NCBI taxonomy): domain Eukaryota; kingdom Metazoa; phylum Chordata; class Actinopteri; order Cypriniformes; family Cyprinidae; genus Sinocyclocheilus; species Sinocyclocheilus anshuiensis. The sequence goes on along the minus strand of NW_015548309.1, from coordinate 3,040,586 downwards.
TTTGGTACTGCCCCAGATGCTTTTTGTAAGGGATTTCCAAAAATCATGATAGTACTATGGTATTTTTTTGTAAGGGTATACATGAACAACCACTCTCAACAGAACCAAAAAGTAATATTTTACTACTGTTTTAGACATAGCACCACAATGTTTTTGGAATTACCATTAAGTGCCTTATAAAAATAATGGTACATGACTCTTAATACCATGGTTCAAAAAAAGTACCATAGTACTACGATGTATTACCATTACTGTACCATGTTACCTTTAGAGTACTTGTAAAATATGTTATTTACAGGGTACTTCAAAGAATACCATGATACTACCATAATGCTTGTAAAAACTTGTACCAGAGTGTCTCACACATCTCTTGTATAGTCTTCCTCAGCCAAGAATCCCTTCTTTAGCTAGCTTACAGAAAATGAAATTACCCTGTATTAGACAGACCTACAAACCATTTCACATCTACAACTCAGAATCAACTACCATGTGAGTGGGAAACAGCGAAGGAATGAAAACCGCAAACAATAGCGTTTGATCAGGCAGTATGCATGGGTACTTTGACTGGCCATCAGATTCAATCATCTTCAGCTATTGCAAACATTTTCATTTGCACACTTCAGTTGACAGCATAAAATACCTTTTCTTGTTTTCCCTGCACCAGGCGGCAGTAATACCGTCTACATCGTAATCTAAATGGCAAACACAGGCATGATTGACTCTGCTTCTCTGACAGTACATGTGTGTAGGCATACAACCTGATTCCTTCTGAATTCCCACTTATGGATCAAATGTACCTTTTTTTGCATCATGATAAAGCAGTCAGAAATCAACACAACAATCTGGATACCAGCAACTCCACCGATGCCTTTGTATCAGCTCTTTATGATTTTCCCAACACTGGTCTGTGGGGTCAAACATGCTCTTTAGGAGAGAGGCAAGAGAATGACTGATTATACAAATTAAACACCCAGAGAATGAGGAGGATACAGACTTTCCCTCTCTACATCCTGTGACCTTGCTTACTTAATGATGCTTCCCAGAAGCCAAACGAACTTGAGCGTAAACCTATTACAGCTCTAACCTTAGACCCTTCATGAGGCTGTGCTAATCCTCCCAGTGCACCGAACATGAGGATTTTGAAAGAATATCAACCCTGTCCTGCAGCAATGGCAGCTAATCAATTGAAATCTTATTTTGAACAAGCACTACATTATTTTTCATGCCAAAGATAATTATTCATCGAGGCTAGCCGTTAGCAAAACAACCCGACGGTGCTGCTGCTTTGTACCTAAACAGAACTGAACAAGATAGTGAGGGTATTTAGAATTGAATTGAGCTATATTTCATGCAATATGTCATTCTAAATTAGCCCTGTAATCAATAGCCATGCTAGATAATTATACATGCCGGCATGGACCATGTAAGTAATTTAGCGATCCATTACTTAATTCAGTGCAAAAATAACTCAATATCTAGATCCTAGAGCATGCATCTTGTAGAGAATAGCCATATTTTATGCACTAACCATGAAAACATTGAAAGATATTGTTTAAAAAACACCGTAAAAGCTATGCTAATGCTAAATATCCCTATGTGCCATAAGCTTAGAAGAATACTGACCTCTACCAACAGCATATGACACTCTAAACAAGTCAAGCGACAATTCTCCATTTCGCTGTTGATTGGCTGCAATGATGGGGATCTCAGTGGGCCAATTAATTGGCCGGTGCCAGAACCAGGGCAGTCCAGCACTGGCAGATGGACAAATGAGTGGTCAGGTGCCTTCAGTAGGCTTTTTGAGTGATGATGATGATGAGCCTGTGTTTGGCAGGTCGCTCGCACAGATGGTGAGAGCCTTGCCTTCCCGCTACTTCCCAGTCGGCTTACTTTTTCATTCGACGCCTGACATCAGTATCATGTCTAAGTGAATCGGCTGTTCATGTGGAAGAAGTCGTCAGAGTAGCTTAGAGAAACAACGCTTGTACACACCTGCTCCCCATGGAGAGAACGCTAAGTATAGGCGGGAACAGTGTTGTAGCAACTTCTTAGCTAACAAAACATGCAATCTTACCAGCTTGCCATGTCGCACAGCATGTGCTATAAAAGAAACAAAATGTTCGTTTTAAAATTCACTTATTGACTACATGCTGGAAACAGCAACAGCATTTACTTATACACGCATAAACAACCTGTTTATTCCCTCCTTCCTAAACTGGAGTTCAAGTTGACAGATGACTAAATGACATTATTCTCTGATGAATAAATGCTCCATCTTGCTCGCATAATGGCAGAGGAGCGCGGTCATTGTGCACATCTTTGATATACATCAAATACAGTTCGGTGGGAATGGAGCTGCCTATGACTGGAATAGCAAATGACCTTTGTTGTATTGATTCTGGCGTGGGCTACACAAGGCTGTTAGGCCATCTCAGAAACAGTGTTGGGCAAGTTACTCTGAAAATGTAATCAAATTACTGATTACTCCTTTTAAAAGTAATCACGTTACTGTTCTGATTATTTTATTTAAAAAGTAATTAGTTACATTACTAGTTACGTTACTTTTTTCTCCATGACATTTATGAAATCCCAGCATGTGAGCACGCAAATTTCAGCACTGCATTGCTCAACGCTGCAAACACGTGTTATAGCCTAAATAGAAACTCTGCATAGCTTGCACCTGTTAATCGTTAATTGTTTATATTTTATATTAGTTCGTGTTGCTTTTGTGCAATAGATGAATAACAATTTATTTGTTTAGATATTTTGTTTATATATCTATACTCTAATTACTATTTTGAAAATTATAACGCGTTAAATTACTCCGTTACTAAAAAAGTAATCAAATTACAATTACAAAAGTAATGCGTTACTGCCCAACACTGCTCAGAAATGCTAGGGCCCTTTAGGAGACCGAATGAAGCACTGAGCCGCTAACTGAACACTCTGCACCATATAGTTATGTTGGGAACAGCTTTTAAAGGCGCAATAAAGACTTTTATGCACATTTTTACTGCATCAATTAAGCTTACAGTCCCTGCGCAATGCTCTATATTGGCATGTTTAACAGAATTATAAATTTACCCTCCACTATGCAAATGTTGAACCTACAGTTGATGGTCTCCAGGAAACAGATGACATCAGTTATTCCTTTGCTTTTCAAAGTATGGGAGAAGTTCGTTCATCCGTGAAATCAAAAGAGAAAACTGATGAACATTAATATTTACAATAGCTTTCTAGAGCTGATTTTTAATATTGGTACAGAAAAGATGTTGTAAGCAGGAATACCAAGGTCGTGGGAAACCTGGAAGTTCAAAATGATGATTTGGAGCCTGGAAAAGCCAAGGAAAGGAGTTTAATATTTAAAAGTCATTTAAATTTTTACAAAGATTTTTAAAAAAATTTTATACTCAGCTACAAAATATATTTAAACGGCTGGAAATTGCTCTTCGTGAGTTTTTTTTTTTTTACATCTAAAATTCCTAGTAGAGTAATCACACATGGTTGGAAAACAGTCAAAATGTTTGGGTAAGACTGAAAACGTAATCAGCACAAACTTCAACACAGATTCTTCTAGCTTCACAAGATTCATTTCACGTGTTTCTGAGTTCCAAAATGTCTGAGCGCAATTTGTGATGCAACCCAAGTACATCATGTAAAATATCTTCTATGGTCAGTTTTCTGTTCAATATCTGTTAAAAAGCTAAGCAAATGTTTGAAGATAATCTGCTGAACAAGTTAGATCTCATAAACATATTTATAGCTAGTTACCAAATAACAACGCATCTGGTTTAATGGCACAGACATTTAAAGGTAACTATCGCCCCCCCCTTGAGTACAATCAAATCAATGCTTTGCACAAAGTGTAACCCTGTGGATTCATTTAACAGAAGATAGCAAAAGTAGAGGTCCTAATTAAAACCAAGGTGGAAGCAGTGCTTGGAGCAGATGGCTTGTTTTGTTAGATCTCAAAATGCTCTTGTGTACCATAGGCAAAAAATAAATTAGACGAACATGCATTTATGGAAATGTCAGAACAAGGCTAATCACTCTGTTGTTTACCAAACTTTGGGACCACGCTTGGATCAAAAAGAATGGGAAACACAGAGAAAGCAGCAAATTAAACCTCCATCTCAACACAGCCGTCTTCTTTCGTAAATACAGTATTGATCTTTTGACCGACAGCGCAAAAAAAAAAATAGCTCAAAGCTTTAAACACCTCCTCCATTTTCAGTTCAGTCAAGACTTGTGACCAACAAATCCAATAAGGTTCAACCCATTTATACACAAGCAGTCCTACAAATCAACGTGGTTTGGGATACAGCATGAGCGTGGTGAAACCCTACAATGATCAATAGCACAATAACACACCTGGAAGGAGCCCAGGAGTGACAAAAAAGAAACATCTAAACTCCAGCTTGTTTATGCCGTCCAAAGAGATCTGCTGTCAAAAACCTGTATGCGGATTACAAAGAAAATCTGCAGGGAACAATGAGGAACAAACGGCATACATGAAGGCAAAGGTAAACACATCTTCTACTTGAAAGACAAAAAGGGCACACGTCAGTCCTCTGTGTAGCGGTTTATTTACATCCCTGTAAACACAAAACACAATAATTCAAGGTGGACTCTTCACAGCTTGCATGCATGAGTGATTTGCCATTCATAAATTAAAGATTTGTGTCTTTGTCGCTCCTCGTCTTGGCCAAGGTCCCAGTATTATTCAACAGAGATGTTGAAGAAACAGTGGGTGTGGGTCGAGACATTGTTTGGGTGCACGCGTTACAGAAAGCAGCAGGTAAGCGCAATTGAAACAGTTTGATAAAAACACAAACGTGTCTCGGCATGACCTAATAATTCAAAGAGAAATGCAACGGAAACTGTCCTTTGAAAGTCGGAAGAAACCCATCTGAAATTCTTTTTCTTCTGCTCTCTGAGCTTAAAGTTTTGGAGGGGGGCTTATTTATGAATGCAAATATATATTTTTGGGGTGCCCTGCGTTGGGCGTGCAGCTTGCTTGTGTTTGTTCATAATTTTCTTTGCTTCTGTACAAACAAGCTGCCTCAACGAAGCAAACCGTATTGATCTTCTTGCTTTCTTTTCAATCCCTTGATCCCACGAGCCTTCAAAAGAGTGCACATTGTTCCATGTGGTGCTAATGAATGGGGTACACCTGTGTGTTCCTCTGTCCCGTGTCTCTTCATGCCCAGTGTGTTCCTTCAGGCTGAGAATGTCTTGTGGTCTCGCGCTTATCTTCCCCAGGCACTCGCCGTCACAGGGACGAACCTTTCATCCGTCTTTTCACCCTAGCAACGCGACCAAGCATGTCAACAACCAAGACCTTGAGTCTCTAACAGTCCTCTCTCTTAGAATCATCTTGTTATCCTTTATCGTCACTTACAGACGATACGGATGGCGAAGTTTGGCCTTCCGAGATATCAAACACATAGTTACGTCAAACTGAGAGGCTTTTCCTCCCGTGAGCGCTAGCCAGATCCAATTTTCATTACTTCTGTCTTTTCATCATGCAAGACTATATGGTAATACGAAGGGAATTGAAATGGATAAAGAAGCTGATCAAAGGCAAAACCTATCAAAAGCCATTTATTTCTGTGCACGCAAACTCAACATATTCAATGCACATTATACCAAGGCAAAAGATCCAAGTGTATTACAGCCAGTCACGTTGTTCAACACCCTAAAGCAAAATGGCCGACACACATCAGCAAGACCTGGTTTCATATCTCAGAATCAATCCGACAGCAATGTCTGAGTAACGCTGCAAGCACGTACAAGTACATCATCCAGGTCTGATTTGGCCCTCAGGCGCTGCCTTCCACATTTCATTTGTCATCTCTATTCATCTGTATGCTGAAACGCGTGGTCAGTGCACATTATTCATTGAGTCAAGCTAAAAATCAAGTCAATTTTGCATGTGTAAAAATTTCACTTCCAGTGGGTGTCAGAAGTCAACATTTAATCAGTATAGAAGCTGGACATTTATTAAATTATTAATATTCAAATTCATGGTGCTGTTAACCCACTGATGCATCTGGCAAATACATTGCCGTAATTGCACCAATCTGACAAACTGTTGTTCAAAAATACAAACCATTATCTGGGTGAATCACAGATGCTTCAGACAGCCTCGCCTGTCTGAAACAACACAACACCACTCACACAATTGTGAACAGAGAAATTAAACCAAGAAGGAAATTGCTATTGATCCATATTGTCTGAAACACTGCCACATTATACTCATGATATGTAGCCTTCGGTTGTCAATAATGCATTCATGTGGCGATAAAATATGTGGCTGTTTAAATTCAGCAGTGTGTTCAATGTATATGCATGAAAGCTGAACCCTGTCGAGCAGTTTAGCCTCTTAACAAAACTAATGAGAGACAGAAAAGACACTGAGGAAGAAAGAGCCAGATCTGTATTATTATACGCTGCCAGCAGCCACTGCTGAGCTCTGTCTGGGTTATAAGCAGATCTCCCAGTCAATTATGGGCGACACAGAATGACAGAAGCACATATCGCCATATGGTTATCACGGCATGACTGTATACATCGCCTCTCTCTCGCTCTCTTATTTACATTAGCATGTGTTTACCTAGAGTGAATCTCATGAAGAAATGGCAGGGTCATCGTTCACCATGAAATAAAAGAAAATATATTTGCATATTATTAATTGACAATTAAACAAATTGTTACAACTGAAATTAAAACAAAAAAATACAGTGAATTAGGGAAAAAAATAATTACTGTAGTACTGTTTTTTTTTATTATTAAATTTGCATACATTTGCACAAGTAAAGTTCAGTATGACAAACACTACCATGGTGTATACTTAGAATTATACTTAAATGTGTCTTATAATGATATAATTGATCATTTGCATTACCGTAATGACAGTAGGTAAGTGTACAATCATATTTAATTTATGCAAGAAACTAGAATATGGCATAAACCAAAAAAACTAAAATAATTGCAAATAAAATAAATTAAAATAAAACAAAACAAGAATGCAAACATGAAAAAAAAACACTCTCTCTTAATTTTATGAGACATTAAATAATGTCACAATGCAGAAAGACCTAAAATTAGTATTTTTTTTCCCATTACATAAAAAAGTGAAAATATGACATATAATTCTTGACTGTTTTTAGTCATTATTGACTCTTTAAATCTCTTAGAATTCGTGACTCTTGAAATCCCCCCTTATAGAAATCATTTTATTTATATATCTGTTTGAGATCCTAGTGCAACTCAGTCTTTTTTATTATTTTATTATTTATGTAACCATATATGTTCCTTTATCAATGCCTACATTTTATCTGTAAGCCATGACTGATGTGCATGAAAGCTTCCTATGAGGCAGTGAGGGTGAGATGACACAGATACTCTAAAGCAGGTCACGGGTCCGATAAAGCACATCTGTGGGAAGGGCCGGGCTCATGTGAAGACTCTGGCATAATGGAGAGCCATTCAGATCAGAGGTGACAGGACTCAGCCGTAAGAGCGGGGAGGGGGGCTGGAGGGGTTGGGGTAGATGGGGCTGTATAGCTATCCTCAAAATAAAGTACTTCCTCTGAGTAACGGGAGGTCAGATCTGTCTGAATACTGAGCTGAACACATACAACCACAAACACGCATAAACACGCAGGTTAGAGGTTATATCATTGCTTTATTTTCTTCAAATTCAATCTTTAGGACAAAGTATATTTTACTCAACCATTAAAATGTCATTTAAATTATATTTATAATCTTATCTGTATACTATTGTTGACATTTTAGCTATTGTTGACATTTTAACTTAAAGTTAAAAGATTGCAATTCCAAGGTTGCATGAAACTTCTATTGCTCATGAATATTAATTAGGCAACATCAATGAAGATTATATACATCAATGCCAGTGCAAGCTAATTAATATTCATGAAGTACAGTGTTTTCCATGTAGTTATGTCACTACCCAAAAATCTTCGCCCCACACACTCAAAAACATCCAGCACCATTGTTGGCCATATGCAGTATATCTGGTTGCCATATTAATAACATCAGTAACATCACAGAGCCAAATAACTTTCTTATACAACCAGCTGTTGTATAAGAACAGCTGTCACAAGGAAAGAGAGGACAGAAAAATGGAAATTTTACCTCTAATACTGTTTTTCATAAGTAATGTCCATCATTTCACCAAGGCGCTGAAGTCGCAGGACCAACTCCGGATTTCCAAACACCTACAAAAATTATTTGGAACAAGTTAATAAAAATCATATTTCATGTTTTTTTGTTTTTTTTTGTCCAGACTACAAAAAAACTCATTTGTGTGTAATACCCTAAGTCGGATCACCAAAAAACTGGGACTTTCAATACATGCGAGTATGCAATAAGTGGGAAGGGACCAGCAATTTCTTCATTTCATTTTCACACATTTATCTGAACAAACTGTGCCACGTGTGAAATGTAGTGAATGCATTAAAGTCTAAGGAGTCTCATTATACTTAAAGAACGCTTACAGGTCACATTCAGCTCATGCCTCTAAGTCAGGCGCCTGAATGCCTGTCCTCCACGTTCGTATTAGAAATGACCACATTATACAATTTTATGCTCCATAATCAACTCCTGAGGGAGGGTTTTTTTCGGTGGCATCTGCTTCTTTTTCTTTCCCAATACTTCCTTCTCTTTTCCTCTCTTCACTGTCCTGCCGTAGAGGCGGATGAAACTGCGGGAGAGATCTGTAGTAATTTTGTTCTATCCAGTCTTGATCACTGATTGCTGTGATTTGACCATTTTTTCTTTCTTTTTGTCAGATACTGAGCCTTTCTGCCAGAAGACGGTTTCATTTCTCAGAAAATAATTTCACAGTTGTCTCACAAATCAAAGGGGCTCTTCTATCCATTCGGGGAAATCACTCTTGGAAGACAGACGATTTTATTCTTCCTGTTCCTAGATTGGAAAATAAAACCTTGTGATATTGGTAACATCACTCGACATCTTGGATCTAGGTGGAAATTTAACCATTTGTTGCAGTTTAGGACAGATATTCACATTAAATCTGCAATGACTTCTTGGTGAAATACCTCCATGTCTCACACCTCTCATCAAAACAGAAGTTTTAATAACATCTCTAATAAAATTCAATAGCAAAAAAATGCCACTGGAGTTTGTAATTTTGATTCATTTCTGTGAAACATTTCAAACTGTCCGTTTAAATGAATCAAAATTACGATTTAACTGTTTAAGTCATTTAAAAAAAAAAAAAAAAGTAAATAAAATTATATGTTTGGCACCGTGACCCTACATAGGACAAACGGGTTGAAGAATGAATGGATGGATGAAAAAAATAAAATAAATTTTACTACTGACAATCTTCAAAAAGTTGTTTAAAAAAAAAATCATTTTCTTAACTACATGGCCCAGTTCTAGCACCATGGCTCTCAACAGATGATAACTAAGCTCAACCAGGTTTCAAAAGAGTCCTAGGATAAACAATCCTGAGGCTGAAAAAAACACACGGCATCTAAACTGATCACACCCTTGAACATTTCAATTTATTCCTCTCCCATACAAAGCAAATTGCACTGAATGAATAATGTAAAGCATGTGTAACTCCCAGCACAGGTAAAACGTACGGGCAAAGCCTTGTGTCCTGCCAGCCTGAATTATCGTCATCTGGGTCATTGTTCTCTGATGAACCTAGCGCTGTTGTCAGAGTAAAGAAGAGATCCAGGCTTGGACGTGAATGTGTGTGTGTGTGTGTGTGAATATTTGATGTGAGGTTGATCTCAGGATGGGGCCAGCTGGTTTGTATTCCGCTGCCGGGCTGAGGAGAGCGAAGCGGATCGTCTTCACTCGTTCGGGTGGGGGGTGAGGGGGTAGCGAAATACTGCCAAAATCACCTAATGACGCATGAAGGCAGGGCGGACTCCTGCAGAGCAATTACCCATCCCCAGGTAGCAACAGCTGCAAGTTGACTTAATGGAGTTGGTGATCCAGTGGCTGAATTATGATGACAGAGTGATTACTATAGCTGTGCCGGGCCGCTGTCCACTTTAGGGGCCTCAGGCCCCTGGGAAAAAAAAATCAGGAAGGAAAGTAAAAAGTAAACATATAAATGATACCTGCTGTTTCCCAGAGGTGTGTTTGCTTCTGCCAGTGAAAGGAATATATATGTCCAGTGCTTTGGCCAAAGAGTAGCAGGCAGTGGACATCCTTTACGCCCCATGGTGTGCTTGATGAGCTACGGATGAACGGATGCTATTAAGGAGGATTTTAGCCCCTCTAACTTTCATCTCAGGCCCTGTGATTATATGATCTCTTCACATTTGGTAGAAATAACAGCAAGAGCATTATCTATAGAGGTTATTTTGCACCTAATCCTGTAGTTACTGGTCATTAAACAACTTTAATGATGATAACACTTAACGTTTGTTACATTAGGTATTATTACTCGCTCTAGTAAGTGGCAGACCTGCTCAAAGACCCACGATCACATTCAGTACAGAGCTCTGACAGACATCTCTCATCTGAATGCTCTCCATTCTAGTAAATACAGCCAAATATGCCGGTTGGCTGGATAGATAGATAGATAGACAGACAGATACATAGATAGATATTTTTGTGAAAACTGAGATGCATTTTTCATGATTCTTTGATGAATACAAGGCTCAAAAGAACAATTGAATACATCCTTGCAGAATAAGAGTATGGGAACACTTTAGATTAGTTTAGGTGTCGGGTAAGGTTAAGGGATCTATAATGTAGGCCATTTCTCAATACCAAGTAGGCAAAGTTCGGACTTGTGTCCTTAGTTTGGAATTGGCAAGTTTGACTGGAGGACGCAAGTCTGGTAATAATGTATACTTATTACAAAATGAAATATAAAACATAACCACATAAAATATAAAATAAAATAAAATATTAATATGTGCTTCGGGCAATATGTGCATATAAATTATCTTCATTGTATGTATAAATAAAATAAAATACGGCATAAAACATAATGCTGCCGCTTTTTGTTGAATGTCTGTTTTAATGAACAATAATAGTATTATACATGTACAATTATAAAGTATAAGAGGCTTATATAATAGGAAATAAAGCAAAATATCAGTCAAACGTATGCTACAAAGTTAGCGCTGTACAATGGTAAAGATTAATATATAAGGTTATGAAGCTAAACATTGTGCTCAACTAAAACGATATGACCAGGAACTAATAACAGATTAATGAGACATCTATCACTATCTTTTTAAATAAACCGCAGATTTGAGTTTTAAACAACTACATTCTCACCTGAAAAACTCTTAAAACTACATTTCATGACATAACAGTAGTATTTTGAAAATGATCCGGGTTTTCTCTTCCGCCATTAACGCTCGCTGGTTGGTGTGAACTGCATTGTGGGATACCTGGCTGCCTCAAGTTCGCATCAAGTCACCTCTTGGTGCATCCTTGATAAAAGGGGAGGAGCAAGAACACATCTGGGGATTAGTACTTGGAACAGTACTTGGGCAACAACTGATGATGTTTCACAAGTCCACAAGAACACAAGTACAAACAGTCAATATGATAGTAATATGCATGCTAATATGCAACTAGTCAACAGTGAATAGTGTTCCCTAAAGTGTTACCAAAGTATACATTTATTTAAAAAAAATCTTATTGACTCCAAACTTTTGAAAAGCATTGTATTTACAATCTGCACTAGTAACTGAAGTGTTGCATGTTTAAACCCCACAAGGTTTTGGGCAATCCATGAACCACCTCTAATTTACCCTTTAACTCACATCTCCATGGGGACTGACCTTAGTAATCTCCTTCTGCAATGCTTTGTGGCAACTGTCGCATGAAAGTAGCAGTAACAAATTCCCCCAGGCCTAGTCCATTCCAGGGAAAGCAGCTACCACTGGACTAGTCAGGATCATGTGCTCCAGTGCATTTGTAAAAGCATTTGACCTTCTGCTGCCCTGTACTTGTAAAGCTGCCAACCTTCATTTAGCATCAGACTAACCTTCCAAAGCCAGCTTACACGAGTCACAATCAGAAACATTAAAACAGTAACAAAGCCATTTCAACATTGGCTCGACCAGTGAGTTGAGTATGGAGTGGAGCCAGTGTCTAAAACATGTTTGACAGTCATCAATACTTTTCAGTTTTTTTCCTGATAGTGTAATTGAAATGAAACACTTCACCTTTAAATTGTCACTGTTCTGAAATCTATATGCAATATCATATCTGCCAGTATCCCTATAGATGTCCATAGGAGAAATCAATAGTGGCTACACCTCCTCCACTCAAGGAGAGATATATTGCCCCACTGCCAGGGTTGAGAGGTTACTCAAATGAGCAAAGAAAATTACATGGCCTTAGAGTGAAAGGGTACTACCAAATACAGACTCAAAATAGCATAAAAATGAAGAAGTGGAATCCCAGAGTGTTTTCACACTGCCCGCATTCTCCACCAGACTCCCACAGACTTGAAAATCTAAATCACCATGCGGAGAACCAGATGGGAGAACGAGTTTCTATTTCCGAACTCCACAGAGGCGTCGAGGCAGAGGTAGAGTCCGCTCATGGTTGCACGGACGGGAAGATCTCTGTGTCGCACTGACCAAGATGCTATGGTTAGGCCTGGTTTTCCGTCCTGATAGGATTTTAAAGCTCTTAGAGCACTGTTATGATAAAATGGATCAAATCCTGTTTAAGAAAATAGGTCAGAGATCTGCTTTTGCAAACTGTAATAACTGCGGGGCAGGTGGGAAAATTGGCAATGCTGAATAAATCATATCTCACAGGTATACGCAGGTCCCGGCGGGAGAAATCAGCCTCCGGTATCTGAAGATTTGCGCGCTTGGCGAGGCTTCAAATAAGATTTGCAACCTAAAGCTTCACCTCTATCCTGCAAATGGTCCTTGGAGGTTGATTCTGCGCAAGCGAGATGCATGACCTCTGAAACTTCGGTCTTTAAATCAAACTTGCTAACGTGAACATGGCGCCGTGTGGGAAGGTGCATTAATTACAGTGTTAATGCAAAGAACACTAGAAAGGGGTGGGTGGTATAAAGGAGGCTATAACTCTGGCTATAAAGCTGTCATTGCCACTAAAGGTTGACCGTGTGTCCTTGGAGCCCACAGCAAGTGTTTGTGTGTGAGAAAATACTCTTGTGTTGCTCCACGGGAGGTTGAAGGGTAAAAGAAAGCCTCTCGGATCACAGTGCTAGAAGAGATCTGCGCTGCCAGGAATGGACGCTAAATAGATTTATGGAGGAAATTGCACTGAGATTCAGATTTGGGGTCCCAATCATATTACTGCAACAATCCAGGGTCATATATCTTTTTAGATGGATCCATATGTAGGTAAACAAACACAGACCACCTAATGCACACAATATCTCATGCAATAAAGGAAATATACATCTTTCATCTTCTCGGCTCTGAAGATTGCAGTTAAAACAGAAAGCTGCGTGAGAAAATAGGCTTTGCTAATCCTCTCTGGGAGCGTAGGGCTGTTTGCCACAGATTGCATTCTCGGCACAATGCACAAGGGCATCTTTGGAAGGCCCTGAGGAGACACTGAACAGGCTTCAAAAACATCTGATAACGACAGTGAATCCAGCCAATCAATCGGCTGATGCTCTGCGGTCGTGGGTCAGAGCCAATGCTGAGGGCTCCCACGTAAGCGCATGCTTATGACAGCAGAAACGGCAGCTTTGCTCCGTGCCACTCTACTCTACAAAAGACAGCTCCAAACAGCTTTGAGGGAAAACCTGACTGATAACGAATGAGGAGAAATTAGCATACGATGCATAACATCCACAAGAGCACCCACAGCAGCAAAGAAAACTAGACGAACCCATATGGTGCCCTTTCTGAATCATCAAACGTTTCATAGTGTTTTTCTTTTTCTAGTTAAGAAATTTTAAAGGAATATGCAACCAATAAAAACAACCAACCAAAAAAATTTATCGGTTATTTGAACTTGGAAATAATTAGGCCGAATACCCAACAAAATTAAAAGAAAAAAAGCAATATTTTGCATAAACAACATTAAATCTGATCATTAATTAAGTCTACTCTTTATATATATTTGGATCAAGAAATTATTCTCATTATTATTAAAATTAATAAGTAAAAAATAAGTTATAAAAATTAGCAAAACTGTAACTAAAATGTAGACAAATTAATGCTAAATAGAAATATATAAAGCTAATAAAAATGACAAAAGCACATATACTATATTATAAAAATATTAAAAACATACAAAAATTAAAGTGAAAAAGTATAAAATTTAAAAGATATATATATAATAAAAACTATAATAATATACAAAAAATACAAAAATGTGCTTAAAAGCATGAAGAAAATGTTATAATGCAAAAAATCCACAAAAAAAGGGGAGGAAAATTTTTTTGTTTATATGTTTTTTTTGTTTAGAATTTGTTTTTGTTTTTGTTTTTTTATTTAGAAATTAGGGATTTTTTTGTTTATGAAATGCATAATTTCTTTTGATTTTTGGGTGAAATATCACTAATCTTTTCAAGTGATTCTCCCAGTATTGTGGTAGATCAAGATCATACAGAGCCGTGACCTTTATCGTCTCGTAGGCCTCACTAGTAACCTCAGGATTAGTCAATCCAGCTCCACCCCACGCTGTCATTTGGACGACTGTGTCTTCAATGAAAACATTATCCGCCGAAACATTACAGGCAATTTTTAACTTCCTCGATCCGAACAGCTATTCATGAGGACAGGGAATGTTGAAGCAGGAGAAGAAAAAGTGTGTCAGGCTTCATTAAAAGACACCAGGACATCAAATGGAGAAAAACCTCTCCTGAGCTGTGCTAAATTTGAAAAAGCTCCACCTTCTTGTAGAGTTTCCACTCTCCACCGCACATGTAGCGTAGACGGAGAGAATTCCTCATTCAAAGAGGCCATTGAGGAGAAATTAAAGAGACCTCATTCCACAAATCAGAAACTGTTTGAAAAGTCATCTAAGATGAGTGTCGTGAGACAAGCTTGAGGAGAAAAACGAACGGTCCCCTTTTTACAATACGGATTGATGTCACTACTGAGACTGAAAACAGGAAAGGCAGCTGATTTGTTCCTTAAAAGCAATCTGAGCAAAAGCCAACATGAACAAAATCCACACGACAGGTTTGATGGGTAACGTTAACGGCCAAGCAGACAGGCCAGACAGCGCTTCATTTCACATCCACTAAGATCAGCTGCCATTTCCCATCAGTGAGGGACAAAACTCTTAAAATGAACTAAAGACTTGTCAACAAAATGTGTTTGTTGGTCACTGAAAAAGATTTTAAAAAAAATTTATTTAATATTTTACTACCTATTCTAAAGACACTTCAGTGTTTATCTCAAAAGGCAGATAATAATAATAATTAGTAATTTTTTTTAATTAAACTAAAATACAAAAAGAAAGGCCTTGCAGCAACAGATTTGTTTTTGTGTAATTAGCAATAAAAAAAACACTTGAATCAGTTAATTAGCCCTCGAGTGTTTATTGCTACAAGCCCGCTGTACTTCATAATGATTGGCTAAATCTGCTAAATTAATTAGACAATTGTAATAAAATCAATGTTGCATCTCAAGTCATTAAAAAGCACACGACATAAACGCTTATGAGAGGAAAGAGAGGAGTAAACAAATGACTAGTTCATCTCTTTCACACATTTCTCACTTACTGCTAAAACCGCAGGCCTGCAGAACAACCTCGGTTTCAACCCAAACGAATGTTGATTTACCACATGATTGTTTCTACAGACCACACGTAAGTGAAAACGTCAACATTCGATCACATACCACTTCACTAAGGAGCCGGTGCAGGCTATCTGATTCAA
This sequence comes from Sinocyclocheilus anshuiensis, assembly GCF_001515605.1. Lineage (NCBI taxonomy): Eukaryota > Metazoa > Chordata > Actinopteri > Cypriniformes > Cyprinidae > Sinocyclocheilus > Sinocyclocheilus anshuiensis. The sequence goes on along the minus strand of NW_015548309.1, from coordinate 3,024,724 downwards.
TTTAGCAAGGACACATGTATGCGCGGCATGCTCTATGATCAATAAAAAAGGAAAAGGCATAGATGGAAAATAAAAAGATGGAATATAAGTCTGGTATGGCGCTCCGTTATTAGCTTATTCACCAATTCTGCAATGTTTCAGCATCATCTCACAATCACAGTCTATTCATTATTTGCACCGGGCTGCTTTAAACGCATCAATAACGCAATCAGGAGCACAGCTGAGAGGCGTTTGATTCCATGTCCTTTATTCACCTCTTCAGATGTGATCAGATGTGATTTTGTGTAGATGGACAAACAATGCTGATGTCACAAAGCATTATTAGCTCAATTGCTCTGATTGCTTTCTCTCGCTGCTGAACACTGGCAGCGCTACGAGACACGGCAGTTATCGAGTGCTCAGTTACATTCTGACCAAGTAAACATGCTCGCTTACATACTCCGTTTGCACCGTTCAGGGAGTAACTAGTAGGTGCTACTTACTGAACTACATTTTTTTAAGTAGCATGAACATAGCTCAGCTGTTTTACAAATAATCATTTAGTAAACAAGCAGCAGTATAGCATGAATATGTAGTGTAAATATGATTCATTTTAGCCAGTTAGTTTATTTGCTTGATTCAGTGAACTAGCTCAAAATAACAAATCGTTCATTCACGTTCATATTTTCTCTGACATTGTATAAGTATGGTATAAAGAAATATAAAAATAAATATAAAAATGCTATTATATATATATTGTGACGAGCGTCCCGCAGCTTCATCAGCGTCGCCCTGGAAACAAGCAAGGCACACCTGGCCATCCTCATCACAGGCTGATCGGTCACAGCTGCAGCTCATCAGGAGGCGGCCACATAAGCCACGCAAGCCCTGCCATCTGGGAGATTCCTCCATGAGACTGAGCACTAACTCGCCCTCTCATTTTTCCCACAGACAGCAGCGTGTGACCGACCAGCCCCACAGGAGCACTGCACGGACCCTCTGCACTGGGAAGACGGAAGAGAGCACTCACGGCACAGGAGCACCTACCTGGACCTTTCTCCCTCTCACCCACCACACCAATAAATCCACCCTCCGGGGTATTGATTGAGATTACTTGTCGTGTGATTCTTCACTACCCCATGCCTCGGGTGGATGAGCTGTTGGACCGGCTGGGAAGGGCCCGGTATATCTCAACGTTGGACCGCACCAAAGGCTACTGGCAGGTACACCTCTCTGAGAACGCTAAACCTAAGACTGCCTTTTCTACCCCCAGTGGCTATATATATATATATATAGAGAGAGAGAGAGAGAGAGAGAGAATATGCTGTATATGTTAATATGCTAGCATATAATACTGTAAATAATAAATATAATATTTGATATATTTGATGATAAAAAAGTTTATTTTGCTAAAATAATATACAATGGCATGTATGTTCTTTATTTTGTTAAATGTTTTCAATTCAACATTAATAATAATAACAACAATTATTATTATTATTATTTTAATTATTACAATTATTATTATCTAAATTAACCATCATTAACCAACCATGTAATACAAAATGTACAATTCAAGTACTTTAAATGATGAAATTAAGAATATTAACAACAACAACAACCAAGACAATAATAATTATTATCATTATTATTGTTTTGATAGTAGTAATGTTTGTGTAATGTAAATGTAAATTGTTATTTTAACTAAAGTATTGTTCTAAGTTTATAATACTATAGGTTTATAGTATGTAAATAATACAAAATAATACTACATACAACCAGCTGGTTATTACCATTAAATATTGCATAATAAAGTAAACTGATTACTGAAAGTTTACTGATTTGAGCTGATATTGTTTTATCATACTTGTGTAACCCCTCTCCCCCGGGTCCCCATCGCCACACCTCGTTCTCGTTCCGAGTGGGTCTCAAACCCGGGTCTCTGGGATGGGAGGCGGACGCACTAACAAGGAGGCTAAAGTGCGTCTCTTGAGATCAGGGGAGTGAGGTTTACCTGCACAGCACTTACTCGCTGGCCTCCGTTACACTTGCAGATTAAACAAAATCTTCTCACAATAATGCAGAAAACAGCAACAACACAAACACTGCAACCAACATTACAATATTAAATCACATTATTCATCTGCAATCCAAGTAATTTTTTTTGTAAGATGCCACCAATTAGCTACTGTAACTTGCACTGATATGAACAGAGAGACAGCGAGATAATCTGTCCACATGAACGCGGTTATTTTTAAAACCGCAGCTTTTTCTACGCGGTTTGGCCGTTCGTCCACACGCAAATGCAGCACCAGGTCACTGAAACCGAACATTTTTGAAAACACCTGCCAGGGTGAAGATTTTCAAAAACTTTGGTTGCAGTGTCATCGTGTAGACGGCAAAACCGGAGTTTTTGGCTTGTGACGTCGGAGACTGCACTGTTATCTTCGCCTACTGAAAACTTTTTCAGGCTTCTGATTGGCCAACATGGCTTTACGGTTGAGATTATATCGCCACCTGTTGGTTTGGCATGCTCTTGACAGTGCTTCATAGCATGCGTTTGCGTTTTCATGTGGATGGAGATTTTTTTAAAAATGGAAGAAGGAAAAACACCCGTGTACGTGTGGACATGGCCTAATAAGAAACAAAGGGGCAGACTGACTCAACCTCTTAAAATTGACAACACCCAGATCTTCTGATAGAGTCTCTAGCTGATGATTTCCAGCTGTGTAGAATCACCAATCAATTAATAGCATGGCGACTTGTTTGCTTGTGTTATCAGGCCGGTTAGCAGACATAAATTAGCCTTATTTTTGGGCATGACACTGGCATGGCAGCTGGTTTTGTGCTCGGGGTCAGTTTGGTGAATAAAAGAGCCACATTAGGGAACACCTGCGATTAGAGCCGCAAGCTACTGATGTGCACAAGGTTTTTGCATTTTGAAAAGAGCTGGCCAACATGAACAGACACAGAACCAAACCTACACTTAGATTGGTGTCAGCTACGCACGTTGACTTGCTAAATGGTGCTTAATTAGCAGCGTAGCCTGCAGCGGTTGGCAGCCCTGGCACAACACATTTCCCTGACCGTCAACCCTCAGGCTTTGAGCCTGAAATACACGGGCAGAGTTCATAAAACACAAGACAGTGAGATCGCCTGCTCCTGAAAAGCCTATTTTCAGGAAACACATGACGGAACACATGGAAATCATGATACATTTGTATTTTTTTCTGTATTCTTTAATGAATAGAAAGTTCAAAAGAACAGCATTTATTTTTATATAGAAATCTCCTGTGACATTATAAATGTCTTTATTGTCACTTTCAATCAGTTTAATGCATCCTTGCTAAATAAAAGTATTTTTTTTAAGTTATCTCACTCACCCCAAACTTTTGAATGGGAGTGTATCACTGTTTCCACAATAATATTAAGGAGTACAAATGTTTTTAGCATTGATAATAATAATAATTTTTGTAATATTTTTTAGCACTAAATCAGAATATTACAATGATTATTGAAGGATCATGTGACACTGAAGACTGGAGTAATGATGCTGAAAATTCAACATTGCATCACATGAATAAATTACATTTTACAATATATTACATTTAAATCACCTACATTGTAACATTATTTCACAATATTACTGTTTTTACTTTAGTTTTAATCAAATAAACACAGCATTCTTTCAGAAACATTAAAACAATTTAATCTTAAAATTATAAAAACAAAAGTGAACCAGTATTCAGAATGCAACAAAACATTTGTTATTTGGCCTCTTATTTATTTATGAATGCATGAAAGGCACATTGTATATTCTTTCTTTCTTTCTTTTTTTCTTTCTAAACTACATGAATCGGCATTCAGGATGCAACAAAAATGCTTTAAATAACGACATTTAAAGCCTTTTTTTTATTTAGCATTTTTATGTTTTTTTTTATGTTTTATATGTTTGTTTATTAATTGCATGAAGGATCGCAGATGATATTATTATTGGTTCATTTGTCACACGTAAAACAGAAGGTCACATCATTGCATTGTGGGATGCAATATTCAGCAGGTATTGCATGCAGAAAATATATATAAGCAATGCAACATACTGGAGAAACAGTAAGAGTAGTATACTAGTATGCTGTTCCAAACATAACCAGTCCTATTCCTAAAACGTTTCATATAAGAGAGGACGAAGACACATTAGAGAGAGAAGGGCACATTCGCATCGGATGCCAAGGGATGCAAATATCTCCAGATTTATGAATGATTGTGATGGATTGTTTGAGGCAAACTCTGCAGCGTAAGCACACACACATGGCTCTACGGAGTGATACCTGAAGCCTCATATATCACAGCATAGACAAATAAACTCTCTCTGAACCTCCCCGCAAATGTTTTCAAACTCAGATATTTGACTATGATAAAAGACGAATGTGATTTAATAGTTCAAAAAGCACTGTTTTTCAAACTATGCATGTCGGTGTTGGTATTCAGTAAATAAATTGCACTACGCTTTGCTCCGAATGCTACATTTCCCCTTTGGCACTGTATTCACTTGGGGAATTTTATATTTAGATTTGTCAGACCCCTGCAAAAACACAAAAACACATAAACCACCAGAGGAAAAAAAAAAAAAAAAGAGCATTGAGAAGCTCTTTTCTGGAAAGTCCCAGCATGACAAAAGTGAAAAACAACAGAACTGTTGAAGCCTGCCACAAGGTCATGGTAAAACGAGTATTAATAATCATTCGCCGGCTTACAGCTCCATTTAACTGACTGATGCTTTTTGACAGCTCGCAGTGACAGATTCAGTTAGTTTCCCTGAAGTTCAATTAAAATGAGAGTTTAATGCTGTAACTTGGGAAGGCTTGACGCCGGGTAAAGCCTGACCCCGATCGATCTGGCAAAACGAGGACACCTACAGCAAACCTCCACAGAGACCTTTAGCAGCTGCAGTCCAATCGCACCATTAATGTGGAGTTTACCAGCACACAGCGGCCCACTGCTCAATGCAATAAAATAAAATAAAATAAAATAAAATAAAATAAAATAAAATAAAATAAAATAAAATAAAATAAAATAAAATAAAATAAAATAAAATAAAATAAAATAAATAATAATAATAATACACTTAAACCAAATATGATGCCTAATCTGATATTAATCATAATTACACCAATGTAACCACAAAAAAAAAAGTTTTTAAAAATGTATTTGTTGTATTTTTATTTCTCTTGAAGCAATGATAAATGATCTATGCTCAAATACTAACCTTACACTTATAAAGCCACAAATAAAATAGAATAAAATCAAATAAATAGAATAAAACAAAATAAACCATTTTTAAATACGTTGCATTTTTCCACTAAATTATATTATATTCAATTAAATTACATTTTCACTTAAATTAAATAAAAATAAAAAATTTATCTATTTTTTTTAAATGAATGTTTTTTTATTTATTTTTTTACTTAAAACAATGTTGATTGTCTATGCCCAAACCCTAACCTTACACCTGCAACAAAACCAACCACAAATAAAATAATAAAATAAAATAATATATATTTTTTTAATTTGTTGTATTTTTTATCACTAAAAATAATAATAAAGGATTGTCTGCTTTCTATATTTTCTAGTTTTGTCTCCAGATGTATAGGCATGTGGGAAATATACATTGAAACATACACAGGTAAACACATACCCACACACTGAAGTGACAGGTAAGATGTGCAGCTGCTTGCCCCTGTTTTCTTCTGCTATGACAATGAGAAGGAGGTTGAAGGCCGAGCTGTCACACTGTTTGATGACAGTGACAGGTTCATCCCCTCTCAACAGCTCGGCCACAGCACCCTCATCCAGCATACACCTGCACTTGATTTACACCCTAGACTCATGCAATTCCCTTCCCCTCTGGAGACCGAGCGTATTTGATTTAGTCTGGGGCAATTAAACTGAGCACTGCGGGCCTGAGAGAATGTAATATGATCAACGCCACGATAACGCCGAGATCTGCCTCTCCAGCTGATTCACCCGTAACCAAAACCCACCAGACACAGAGAATATCTGGAGGAGTTCATTTTGATTAATTACTCATGAGTGAGATGAGAATTTATTACATGAATCTCAAAACTTAATTGGTGTTTGTATCTGCGAGTTTGTATTCTGAGAATTATGTTCACTCTGTTCCGAAAAACTCTTCCAAATATTTACCACGGTAACAACAGATTCAATCAAAATACCACTACTGCTTGATAAACTGCCTTCAAAACGAGAAATTAATCCTAGAACACATAGGCAAATGGGTTGACATGGGTCAAAATGCATATTAAACACGATTAGATGCATATACTGTACTTGTTTTGTGAAGTAAATACAATTTTAATGGTTAGATAATTGAATGGAGCATGATTATGAATAAAAGTATCTTCTAAATGGCTGCTTGCTTTTTATTATTTTTCTAAATATAAACATGAAGATGATACTTAACATTGCCTAAATGCAATTTCAAATGTATACTTTTGTTTCCTAGTAACATTATACCAGAGATCTTCTAACAAATAAATGCAACAGAAGACCTTTGCTTATTAAAATATATTTATATACACACACACACACACACACACACACACACACACACACAGTGAAAGCCACAAACATTTTTCATGGTTTTTGATGAATTTCTTTTTCTAGTTCATATTACAAATGTCTTTGCTGGCTTTTAATCAATTAAAAGTGTCCTTGCTAAATAAAAGTATTAATTTATTTATTAATAATAAAAAAAAAACCTTACTGATGCCAAACCTTTGAATAGTATTGTAAATTTACCATCCAAACCAATAAATCCCGGTTATTTTAAAACAGAAATCTAGTTATTATAAATATCTTTGCTGCCACTTTTGATCAGTATTAATTTTTTTTCAAAAAATCTTTTATTACATCAATTTTTATGCACATGCGATTCTTTTCAAAAGTTTGGGTATGGTATGTAGTGGGTATGTTTACAGTACAGTACAATACAGTAAAAACATAATACTGTGAAATATTATTACAATTTTAAACAACTGTTTTCGATTTTAATATATATTAAAATGTAATTTATTTCTGTGATGCAAAGCTGAATTTTCAGCATCATTACTCCAGTCTTCAGTGTCACATGATCCTTCAGAAATGTTGCATTTATTTGAAAAATAAATCTTTTGTAGCTTTATAAATGTATTTACTGTCACTTTTGATCAATTTAATGAATTCTCGCTGAATAAAAGTATTAAAACCCCAACTTCTAAACGGCAGTGTATATAAACTACAGATTTTAATGACTTAAATAACAAAAACATAGTTCGCATATTAAAATTCACATATGAACACTTCATGGGAAAATTGCAAACCAATATACATTCAACAGTTCATTATGCAAGGTTTTACAGTAGTTTTACAGTATCTTACTAAAGCATTTTGGCAGAAACTTAAGATTCCCCTACACTTTTGTAATAGAAACAGCTTATATAACGTCAGAATAAAAACATACATCTCGCTAAATTCAAAGCACATGGCTATAGACAGGTGTGTGTGGTGAATGTGTGACAGATGTCTGAGGCTTTGATTCAACTCAATAAGGGAGGAGAAACCATTTAATCTGAGTCACAAACTAATGACACGAACATCTCACAGCAGCTGTACCTGCTAACCCAACACATTATTTACACTTCACGAGAACAAAAACTCGCTTAACTAGTTTGACACATCTCTATCCAGCATTAATCAGAACTGACACGCACACAGAAGTATCTGAAAAATGATTCCTGTCCTTTTTGGGGGGCATGAGGCATTTCTTAAAAAAGCAGCATGAGTAACTGAACAAATCCCAGCGGTCCTTACCCGAGAGCAACACATACTGTATTCGCCCCAGACTGCCACGAGTTGCCTTGGTAACCCAGAAACCCAGAAAAAGCATGTGGTTACTTGCATGCATTTCCATTTAAATTCAACTAAGCAACTTTTCCAAATTATGAAGCGCTTTTGTGGATTGAGGCACTGCAAATGCGCTAATTAAAACAGAGCAAAATGTTTCAAATAAAACACACATAGGGAGGGAAATATAGTGTATAAAATGCCTTTAGGCTATCAGTCTGAATCGGCTGCAGGTGAAAAATGCGATGCCATAACAGAAGCTCTGCTTAATTTGAGACTATCAAGTGCTAATTTGTTTTAAATAAAAACTTTCCTCGCCATCGTGTATGTCCAATTAGTACGCCGCATCTTCAGGATGAAGCTCTTCCTAACACATTTGCCAAAGCAGGCAGCTGAACATTACTCACAAGCTGTCAATTATCTCCCGCTCACGTCTTTTTTAACGCTCCTTCCCGTGTGCCATTACATTCTGGGAATAGGTGAGAAATTAGCTACCTCTCAACATATTTTTTATGACTGCATTCACAGACCAAAGCCAAGTTGACAAGCTGAAAGACAGAGAAAGTGATGCAAGAACATTACAACCCTGATCTGTCTTTAGCAGAAAGTGAAAACCTTCGAAACACAGACGGATACTACATCTTTTCTGACTAAATGGTGACGGGGATTGAGAGTCGAGAGTACTTGCCCACAAACAAATTATTCATCTTTGTTTATGAACATATGCTAGTGTTCACAAGTTTAAGAGTTGTTTTTTTTTTTTTTGATAGAAGTCTCTTATACTCACCAAGGCTGCATTTGTTTGATCAAAAATACAGTAAAAACAGTAATATTGTAAATTACTGTTTTCTATTTGAATATATTTTAAATATATTTGAATATATTTAAGAAATTTATTTCTGTGATGCAAAGTTGAATTTTCAGCATCAGTTTTCAGTGTCATGATTCTTCAGAAAGTATTCTAATATTATTTGGTGCAACACACACACATATATATATACATACATATATATATATATATATACACACACACACACACACATATACAGTATATATATATACACACACACATACATATATATATATAATTTTTTATTTTTTTTCAGCTAATGTGGAACAAGTCTATTTCTATTTTATATTAGAACTGTCTTAATTAGCTCTTTTGATCAATTAAATGCATCCTTGTTGAATAAAAGTATTATTATTATTTTTTTAAATCCACCCAATAAAATTTAGCTAATATGACCATTTTTTTCATATTATAAATGTTTTCCTTGCCACGTTTGATCAATTGAATGCATCCTTGCTGAATAAAACAATAAATCTGTTTTTAAAAAATCTTACTGATCCCAAACTTTTGAAAGGTAGTGTAAATTTACCATCCAAAGCAATAACATTTAGCTAATTTGAAACAGAAATCTATTTCTATTTTATATTAGAAACGTCTTTATTGGCTCTTTTGATCACTTGAATCAATGCATCCTTGCTGAATAAGTATTAATTAATTTAAAATAATAATAATAATAATAATACATCCATAAATAAAAATCTTACTGATCCCAGACTTTTGAAAGCTAGTCTAAATTTGCCATCCAAAGAAATAAAATCCAGCTTTTGATGCAATCATTACAGCTTCTTAGACTATAATGAGAACCATCTAGTTTTTGGAGCAATTAAGTGACAAGAGAAGAATGCCTTTGAGAGTACAAAACTCTTTAGAGTGAAGTCTGGAAGATCAACACCATATTTTACTTCCATTACCTTACATATTTCAGAGTGAAACAGGATATTGATTTTATAGTTTATCCAGCAGAAATCGACTTGGAAAGTGGGCGTTACATACCTAATTGAGCCAGGTGGTTGAAAAATGAGGTCTTGATGACGTTACCTGAAAAAGAAAATCGTGAAACAAATTATAATTGACTTTTACAAGTTAAATTTACAGCAAATTACAATTTCCTTTGACATAAATCTTCTCTTTAAAGATTACAAAGACAATGAATCACACACAATAAAACCAGGAATGTGCATTATAGTAACTTCACTTTGGATTTAATGTTGACTTTAAATGGTGAGAAGGGCAAACAACAGTCTATTTAGAGCACTTATCAGCTTGAGATTTTTAAATAATTTCTTCCAAACAGGGTTTGGAATGATGGATCGTAGAGGGAGAATCCAAAGTATTCATTTTCCAAAGCTGGCACATGTCATATAGCTCAAACAGCAGGAGAATTGAAGAAAATGTGTTTTATAGATGAGTGGGAACAATGCTAGAGAAAATGAGCATGGATAAGCCAAGCTGTATTTTCTTTTTTCCCCCTCTTCTTGACAGGAGCGAATTCCCCTTACACATGATAGACCTCGTTTATGAGAGATCAGGATACAACCGGCGTGAGATATGTAAAGCTGAGAATACCTCAGCACTGAGTGGATTTCTGTCCCACTGATGGATGAGATGATCAGAGAGAGCTGTAGGTGAGAGAGAATGACAGAGAGATGAAGAAAAGCTAAATAATCAATGCAAACAGTGCAATCTGAGCGCAAACGAAACCGGCTGGATTACTGAGCGTGCGAATGAACAGACTGCAAAAACAAGGCAATTGGACCGGTTCAGAGGCATTTAATAAGTGCAATGAGTATTTTAATTTCAACATTAAAAAAAAAAAGTTAATAAAACAAACATGTTTGACCAATGTGAATGGTTTTAATCTGTGCGAAACGGCCACGAAGCTAATTTTTATTTTATCTTTATAAAATCCAACCACAACTTTGAATTACTAAATTATATAGATATATATATTATAAATTCTATAAACTAAATATAATCTGATCATTATTTATATTTGACTTCAGAAATGCTAACAGACGTATATGGGTTGAAAGATTTTCAGTGACGAATATTTACAAACAATAATGCCTTTTTGCATTATTGCTTCTAAGCTGTGCATAAAAACAAGAAAAAACCTGTCAATTTAATGATCAAATAAATGCGCAGTATAAAGATTTGCTCTACAGATGCTTTAGATTTTAACTCTTAATTATTCTGATCAAGTGACAAAATATGCAAATTATCTCACACATCAACACAAAAACAAGAGCCTTGCTTTCCTTTGACGAAGACTGTCAGATATTCTTATTTAAAAGAGATCGTTTCGACACTAAATTCTGATTAAATGAGACGCATTTGAAGCCAAATCGATGACAGCTGCTTGTAAATCGTAAACACTTATATTTATGGAAGAATTCCCAGCACTGGGTTGTATTTAACCCAGCATTTTTTAGAGTGCAGTTAGTACTAATTATAATATTAAATGTAACTATTTATTAAACTTTGCTGTCTTTTATCATTCTACAGCTGCCACTTTAGCTACAGTAAAAAGTGTAAAATTGTGACAAAGTTATTTTAACGCCACAATACCGTAATAATTCATATATTTCTACACTCTAAAAAATGCTGGGTTAAATTCAACCCAGCATTGGGTGAAATATGGACAAACCCAGCGATTGGGTTCTTTTGATATTATAATTAGTACTAACTGCACTCTAAAAAATGCTGGGTTAAATACAACCCAGTGCTGGGTAAAATAGGGACAAACCCAGCAATTGGGTTGTTTTGACCCAGCAGTTGGGTTAAATGTTTAACCCAACCTTCTGGGTAGTAACCCAAATGCTGGGTCAAAACAACCCAATCGCTGGGTTTGTCCATATTTTACCCAACGCTGGGTTGCATTTAACCCAGCATTTTTTAGAGTGTATGTATCAGACCACAGTGTTTTACTATTCTTTGACGTGAACAAATGGCCGGAGAACAGTGTAGTGCAGCATCAACTTGATTTTGCTGACTCGACTCTCTGCATCAGTAACGATGCTGTTGATTAATGCAAAAAAGCTGGATGAAGCCACTTATGAAGTCCACTATAAAGAGCGCCATTTTTCAGGACCATCCAGCATTGTTTAAAGCGCATTAGGGTGAAGCAAAGCATTAAACTAATTTCCTCTAACACACCCTGGTCCTCGGCAGCTGTACATCATGGGACGTTTTAATCATCAAATGCTCCCGCGAATCCACTTCGTCGTCAGGAGGAGGTGGAAAGCAAACACGTCAATTAAATCGTGTTGCCGAAAAAAAACAAAAACGAATAGGAGTCAGCAGTGTTCGGAGGCGTAATCCATCATGGAAACATAAATTATGAAGGAGGTTCTCCCAGGACACAGATGGTAATGAAGCGCCTGTCTACAGGCCCCTGGAATCACACGGAGCCTGTTTACACCAGGGAAACCCCAGCGCTGAGGACCAACTGTCATCTGCCTGCATTTACTCCACAGATACTCTCATTATACGAGGATGCGGTACCGAGAGTAAAAACGCTTTTTGTGACTGTACTGACACAATAACCGCAATCTCATGACAGTCCTGAAAAAATGATGGAGAAAAAACATGCATATTATCAATTTACTCACTCATGTCATTCCAAACCTGTGCAACTTACTTTCTTCTGTTTTAAAAAAGAAATAAGACAATTTATAATAAAGTATATTGGTTAATGCATTAAATATATAAAAAAATACAGCATTTTAATGATAATTTTTATATTTGAATTCATTTTTAACATTTAAATCTGTATAAATTAAAATGAACAAAAGATGTTATTTATTATTATTTTATTTATTTATTATTAATGCTTTTGAAAGAAGTCTCTTATGCGCACCATTTATGTGATGAAAAATAGTTACATTTTTGTTCTATTGTCTGTACACGTTTTCTGTTTTAATATATTTTAAAAGGCAATTTATTCCTGTGATCACAGCTGAATTTTCAGCATCCTTACCCCAGTCTTCAGTGTCACATGACCTTTCAGAAATCATTCTAATATGCTGATTTATTATCAATGTTGGAAACAGTTGTGCTGCTTAATATTTTTGTGAAAACCGTGATTTTTCAGGATTATTTCATTAATAGAATGTTCAAAGGAACAGCATTTATTTGAAATATAAATCCTTTGTAACATTATAAATGTCTTTACAGTCAATTTTGTATTGTCAATTTAATGTTTTCTTGCTGAATTAAAGAATTAATTTTTAATTCCGAATGAAAGAATAAAAAAATACTGACCCCAAACTTTTGAACAGTAGTGTATATTTATAAATTAACATAAAATATAAATTAATAAATGACGTAAAGAAAAAAGTGTACATTGTTATAATTGTTTACGGTGGCCGAGAGAGCTCAACACGCTGTAACTTAAGAAAACACATGCAAATTGAAAAAACACCAGCAAATTAAGAAAACATCTTCATCAGTTTGACAACACACGCGCTACAAATCCTCACAGCACATGCAAATGAAGAAACGCGCTGCAAGTAGCACGGACCACAACGGAAATGCTTCAAGGGGACCCAAAAAAGTGACGGACCCGGCTGGGATTTGTTTTGTGCAGTGGTTTTTTTTTCTTTTTGAGTTTCTGCTAGTGATTCCTTTTTTTTTATTTTTTATTTTTTTATTGAAGATATAACATTCACAGGGGATACAGTCATAGCAATAAATTACATACACAACCAGAATACAAAACAATAAATATATAAAGAATAATAAAAATGAAATATAAACAGAACAAAAACAAATAAATAAAAAGTTAAACATCTTTTCTTTTTTTTTGATCTTTTCTATCTCTAATCAGGCTTATTCTTTTGCATTTTAGGCTCATTTTGACAATAAAGTATGTGCTTTCTGCAAATGTAATTGTGCAAGTGTAACTGATTAGTTTATTACTTTTTATAACGTGCAAACTTCAGTCAACTTGTTTTTGTTTTGTTTGCTGACACCTGGTCATCACCCGCTGTTCTAGGGGCATTCTCTACGACAAAGCTTACATCTCGCCCACATGAACTGCAAAATCTTGGCAAAGTCAGCCATTGGATGGCACAGAAAGGGCAATACATTTTGATCTGAAAAACAAAAACAAGGAATGACTAGCAGAAACTCAAAATAAAAAAAAGCCACTGCACAGAACAAATCCCAGCTGGGTCCGTCACTTTTTTGGGTCCCCTTGAAACATTTCCGTTGTGGTCCGTGCTACTTGCAGCACGTTTCTTCATTTGCATGTGTTGTGAGGATTTGCAGCGCGTGTGTTGTCAAACTGATGAAGATGTTTCTTA
>NW_015548309.1:3006902-3010533 GCF_001515605.1 Sinocyclocheilus anshuiensis | reverse complement strand
TAATATAATATAATATAATATAATATAATATAATATAATATAATATAATATAATATAATATAATACAATAATTTTACTATTAAAAATAAAACTCTATGCACAGCCAATATAGACCATACCCTACTTTTCAAATGTTTGGGGTTTTCAAAGATGTCTCTTATGCTCACCAATGTTGTCAAACTGATGAAGATGTTTTCTTAATTTGCTGGTGTTTTTTCAATTTGCATGTGTTTTCTTAAGTTGCAACGCGTTGAGCTCTCTTGGCCACCGTAATTGTTTGATACTGAATGCATTAACTAATGCTAATGAATTGAACTTCAATGCAAAATGTAAATACAATTAGATTTTCTAAAGACTCTTCATGCAAGTATTTTCCATATAACATGCAAAGATACCACAGATATTAATTTCCATAAATGACTAAAAAGTGCTATATTTAAGGTCTTCTGAAATCATACAATCGCTTTGTGTGATAAACACTATCCTCTTCCTTGGATTCAATATACTTAACCTAACCTGAAAAGATCTAAAAAAAAATATATATATATTTTTTTTTACCTCAGCACAAAAGTCCCTTTTATATTATCGCTTCAAGGTTTCCTTAATGTGTTGAACTCGAGGGTTGTCACGATATCACAATATACAACAAATTAAATTAAAACAATGGAATGTGGCCTTCAAGTATTTGAAGCCAAATAAACACAGTTCTCCAAAGATTCATTCAAGCAAACATTAATAAAGTAAAAATAAATAAATTAAAAGCAATGAGGGGTTTCTTTTTTAGCATCGCCCCATATAGTATATTCATGCTGTTGATCTTTCAGTGTGGCAGCTTGTGCTCAAATGATTTTAAGCTCAATAATGAGTCCCATGCGTTCCCAACAGGTCAGGACTTAACTAATGCAGTTAAACCAGGTTATACCTCTAAGGATCAGCTCAAGTCCCTCAAGACCCAGCTGAGCACAGGAGAGCTCTGTTCTCCATAGGTCATGCTGCTATGAGGCCAGAGATGATGGGAATGTGGGATATAAAAGCATTCACCTTTTCAACCCTCATCTCCATAAGAACCATTTTGGTTTCCCTTAAAGGAACAGTTTACCTAAAAATGAAAATTTGCTTAAAATGTACTCCGCTTCAAACCATCCAAGATGTAGATGAGTGCTACTCAGTAAACATGTATTATTATTATTATTATTAATGTTAAAAACACTTATGCTGCTTAATGTTTTTTTCAAGATTCTTTGATGAATAGAAAATTCAAAAGAACCGCATTTATTTGAAATTTATTTTAAACAATTTAATGCACCCTTGCTGAATAAAACAAAACAAAACAAAACCAAAAAATAAAAATAAATCTTACCACCCCCAGACTTTTGAATGATTGTGTAGGCACATGCAATAATATAAACTAGATGTAAATGTAAAATCAACTAAATAATGGACACATTACATCACTTGCTTACCAGTGGATCCTCTGCAGTGAATGGGTGCCAGCAACTTAAAAAGTGAAACTTAAAATGTGTTAATGATGGATTTAATTACAAACACACAGTGTTTGGCTTCACAAGATGCTAATTGATGGACTGGAGTTGTATGGATTACTTGTGGATTACTGCGATGTTTTTATCAGCTGTTTGGACTCTCATTATGACGGCACCCATTCACTGCAGAGGATCCATTGGTGAGCAAGTGATGTTATAATAAATTTCTCCACATTTCTTCTGATGAAGAAACAAACTCATCTACATCTCGAATGGCCTGAGGGTGAGTAAATATTTAGCAAATTTTCATTTTTGGCTGAACTATTCCTTTTAAACTCACAGGAAGCCACTAACCGAAACTGCATAGCACATGCCCTGGGATTTACCATATGGCCCGCTTTAGCCTTAAAACGCTGAGTGAAAAGCAAGTGCACCTGAGTGCAACACTTAAGTAATACACTCGTGAAAAGCATCGCATGAAAAATGAACGCGTGACACATGGAAATGAACAACCTGCCTCCATGCTGGAAGTTTAACGAGTGTCAGGAATACTGTAATGCACCGTGAAATGTGACTGTGGCAATATGGAAGTGTCCTTAAAAGAGAGGGAAAAAACCCTGAGTGAAATTAATATTATGTAAATGAAGAGAGGTCTCACGTGGAATGGCATTTCATTAATTTTGGTGCTTTGACATAATTGCAAGCTCTAAATGTATGATCGCTCCACAAACGTGGGCCCATGGGGAGTCTGACATTTATTGAGTTTCACCTTTGTGGCGGCAGAAAATGAAAAATGGCTCATTCGCCAGCTAGAGAGGGAAGAACAGCCGAAAATAGTACACATAGTAAGCGACCGAATGGAGGAGTCAGGCCGTGAGGTTACGCCACCTGAATCAGGGGAGGAGACTACGGATTGAGGGAAGGTTTAATTAGACGGCTGATGTTGATGAAGGAGGAGAGCGTGCGAGAGGCTTTTCTGGAAGTGTTTGATGTATCAGAGGAGGTTTATTTTTCCTCTCGGTATTTGGCTTAGTTAACGAGGGGAAAGTGGAGCACTTAAGCAAGGAAACTAAAAAGTGTTGAAGAGTTCTCGATGTTCATGACTCATTTGCTAGGAGACGAGTCAGTTTTAGCTCTGGCTGTCTTCCTCTTCATCTCTGTCTTTATAAGTCACAACAAGTCTCCCTTTATGCTTGGAGACGGTTTTAATTGCTAACGTGTTCAAATGAACTCTTTAAACTCAATTGAACAGACTTTTTTGCAATGAATACGGGTGCCTGAACAACTAGTTGCTTCATCAGTTTTAAGTGGATTCCTTGAATAAATAGGCCACTTTGAGGTTCATCAGATGCATTTTTTTAAGGAGCATTCACTGGCAAGTTCTTGCATTCAAAAATAGCTAGATGGAGTGCAATAGACTGGGGGAAAAAAACACCGTCAAAACACACAAAAAAGAGCTGCAACACAATGGTCAAAGACGTCTGAATGACACCTGAACTCTCTGGCATCTCAAAACTATTTCAGGTTCAGTAAGAATACTTGCCATTTTTGCTTCCTACATCACCGCTTGCCTCGAGTTGGTCTGCACCATCTCAGCTCAGGAGAAGAGTCTCTGTGAGAGATTAGATTTTCACACTGGTAAACACACTTCCGTCCACACACACTCTGTGTAAACTACACTTAAAGCCTGCAGAGTGATATGTTTACAAGTCATGCTCTGGTACTTCCCTTCTCCAGGATCTCTCCATCTCGTTCCTGGTTCCTGTACCTCTCTGCTGGATGGATGAGTTGATGAACAGGCCCGGCAGGACAGAGAAAAGAGAATTTGAAGTTTTATTTACCATAAGGCTCTGTGCAAGATCAAACAGAAAGCCTTCAGCCAGTGTGTGGAGAGAGCTGTTTAGGGGATTTCTCTTCCTGAAGAAGCTGCAGTCCTCTTTAAGCACCCTGGTTGATTGACGTTCAAAAAGGCCTTTGTGAGATGCATTCCTGAGTTTCCCTGACTGCTGCATCCCAATGCATGTGCCATCCATACTATAGAAACAATAAACATATTATACTGTAGCGTGCAATAAGTGGCGTACAGTTCACTTCAAGAAAATAAAACATTATTTAGCATTTTAAATAAAATTTTAACAACAACAATAATA
>NW_015548309.1:3005524-3006892 GCF_001515605.1 Sinocyclocheilus anshuiensis | reverse complement strand
TATATACACACACACACACACACACCATTTATTATCCTGTATATTTCAAGTCAAACCTGATTTCAAGTGAAGTTTTTGTTTGGATGCGTTTTTTTGTTTTTTCTAACCTTACTGAACACTGAGTAACTGAGTGCTTGAGTAGTGGTTTTCTCCTGCAGTAACCCTGAGCTCTTCTCTCTGGCTCTCTATACTTCTCACTGTCCCTCTTGCCGACTCTCTGCCCATGATAACAGTCATTATCACCAGTGAGAGAAGCCCTGGCACCCCTGCAGAGGAAGACAGACGCTCGGCACTGGCTAAAGGTCACCCAGAGGGGGCGGGGGTATTCAGCGGTAGGAGTATCGGCACCTATGAAAACAAACCCACCCATTACGCATGAGGTCCAAAAACCAACAATAAAACACACCTGCCTCTTTTTTTACAGCCAGCATTGTAACTGTCAACTGTAAAAACTGTTAAGTGCCTCATGGGTCAGACTCATGCTGACTTACTAATGGAGATCCCTTCCAATGAGAGAGAGTGAACCTCAGAAAAACAATAAACCTTAATGAACAACAAGCAGCAGCCATTTGCACACAGCTTTTAAGAGCAAAACACATCTATATGTGTGCCAGCATACTGTTCGGGCTTTCAAGAGTAAAACAAACAATGTTTTAAAGCTAAGCCAGGTGCCACAATTACAGAATATGTTACGACTAGAACTAAAAAATATTTAGTTTCACACAAAATCATCAGGGCTCATGATGGAAACCTTGTGAAAGATGTAGATGAGTTCGTTTCATCAGTACAGATTTGGAGAAATTTAGCATTACATCACTTGCTCACCAGTGGATCCTCTGCAGTGAATGGGTGCCGTCAGAATGAGAGTCCAACAACAACAATAATAATAATAATAATTATTATTATTATTATTATTACTATTGGAGATTTATTATAATTTTGGAAATGTCATACAATAACTTATATTGCATGTATATATTTAATAATAATAATAATAATAATAATAATATAATAATAATAAATTATTATAATTTTGGAAAATTCTTATAAGAACTTATATTGCATGCATATATATTTAATAATAATAACTTTATTATTATAATTATTATTATTAAATATATAAATAGAATATATGTTCATATATAAACAAGTCTCCAAGATGAACTGATGCATCAAACATATATTACTAAGTCATATTAATAATAATAATAATAATAATAATAACAAAAACAAACAAAATATATACATGTAGTATTTTTTATAATATTTTAACATTATTATTATTAGTAGTAGTAGTAGTAGTAGTATTAAATATATAAATGCAATAGACAACATTTATAACAACAACGAAATTTTGAAAAAACAAAC
>NW_015548309.1:2997582-3005508 GCF_001515605.1 Sinocyclocheilus anshuiensis | reverse complement strand
GGTGCCGTCAGAATGAGAGTCCAAACAGCTGATAAAAACATGATTCTCACATCAAAATCCACCAACTTTTTTTTTTTTAGAACATGTTTTGTACTGTTTTTCACTTGTAAACAGTGTTTGATCTGTGCATATTTTTCTCCTGATTCAGACGAGACAACTTTTTCACTGGAGGAAGTGAAAATGTTATGGATTATGGACTTGTATTTTGGCTAGAAGTGACTGTTTCAGGTTTAAAATGGTTAATGATGGACTTGTTTCTTACAAACGCACAGCTTTTTACATCACAGGTCTTTAATTGTCTATCTTGGATGGCCTGAGGGTGAGAAAATGTCAATTTTGGGGTGAATTGTTTCTTTATTTTCTGCAAAACTGATCAAAATCAAGTGAACATCTGGCAATGGGGTAAGAAAAATAAACTTATTTTAAAAGGATTTTTTTTCCCTCAGTTTATGTGTAAAGTAACTTGATTTTGACACATTTTCAGAAAATACAACTTGTTATTTTGCTTCTCAAATAATTGTATCTTGATTTAGGAATGTTTAGATATTTGAACTGAAAATGAGACAAAAATACTGAGGAAGATATACAAACAAACAAACAAACAAACAAACAAATTAATTAATTCATTAATTAAAAATGCTTACATGCAAAAACAAACAGTGTGAGACAAAGAGGTTTGGGGTTTCAAGGTAATTGTATGATTTGGCCATATGTCCCAGCACTAGTGTACTGTCATAGTTTACACTGAAAAGTGTGTACTTTATTCATTACTGGCAAAGTGCACACTTTCACTAGTAGAAGTGCAGACTGGGATGCAGCCTAATACTGAGATCAGAGAGACCAAGGAGAGAGCATGAGATGTGAATCGCCTCCATCATAAACATTTCTAGTGACTAATAAACTTTATGGACATCTCTCGTAAATGAGCTCATAAGATGCCTTAATTTCATTTCAGTGTTTATGCAAACGATGCCTCAGGTGAAATGCTGGCATGCCAAAGTTGCTCCAGATGTAATAAATAATGTAACGGTAAGCAAAATGTAAAGTACTGACATACAGATTTGCAAAGCAGTATTATACACAAACTACAAAACTCAAAAGGCACTACAAAGCATAAGCAAACACTGAAATTAATATCTAACTGTGGTTTGACTAAAAAGCCTAATCAATGGTCAAAATGGTCAAATTTCATACAATCCAGTGGCTTAGATTAAAAGAAAGATGTATAGAAATGGAGGAGATCATTTATCAATAATGTATGCGGGTTTAATCCCACATGAAGCCTCAGACATTGCCAAAATGAGGCGTCACGGGCCTTGCAAATTGGAAACAAGTGTACTGAAAGATTCTTTTACCTATGTCAGATGAGCAGCTGCTTTGCTTTATTTTATTTTATTTTATTTTATTTTATTTTATTTTAAAGGTGTGCATTCATATAATTTCCTGCACAAGATGCATGTTGTTTAAAAGGGAGAGAGGAAATAAAAAAATTAGCCTGGCTTAGATTTCGCAGTTGAAGGCGTTTTTGGAGAGCATGGAGACCTGCCTCCTGTAGTGGCTCCCTAAACAGCATTAACTCAGGAGGAAGCGAATGTACCGCGGGCAGAATCCACAAACAACAGCATTTCAAGGGAATCTAGTAGTTCTGCTGCTGTTATAGGGCTGCAGTGTGTTTTTGTAATCAAGGAATCTTTTTTTCGATTTACAGTTAATTCATGCACAGCCATGATCAGGAGGTCCAATTACCTTTTTTATAGGTAATTGTAGACCATGCTGAACAGGGGTTTTATAAAGCAGCAGTTGAAACCACCATCCTGCAGGCCCAAAACCAAACAAGCCAAGCAAGCCAAGCAATTTTCCTAGGCGGCCTCAAGGTAATTTTTGGTTTAAGGCCCCTGGTTTTACTTTCCTAGTCTTATTATGCATGGATCTTTTGGGAATGAATGAATGAATGAATAAATAAATAAATATGGTAAAATGTCTGTGTACAATATACTAGTACACATATTTATATTTTCTAATGTTAGCAAATATTAGTATAAATAAAAAACTAAAAAAATTAATTAAAATTAAATTAAATAAATATACATTAGCTTTACAAGTTGAAATGTTGTAATCATATAATTTCCTGCACAAGATGCATGTTGTTTAAAAGGGAGAGAGGAAATAAAAAAATTAGCCTGGCTTACTTGTATGTTTGGTGCCATTTTACCCTCTCTCAATTTTTAAGAATAATTTAGGTACCATTTAGTTTGCTTTGTCCTTTTATTCTTATAAAATGTTTAATCACTAATGATAATAATAACACAAAACGTATTAGTATAATTTTATTAGACATTTAATATAATAATAATAATTTTATTCTTATAAAATGTTTAATCACTAATAAATAATAATAATACACAACGTATTAGTATAATTATATTAGACATTTCATATAATAATAATAATAATAATAATAATAAGGAAAAATCTAATGAAACGGTACATACCTATTCATTTTATTCGAATTTAAGCAAATTATGAAACACAGGCACGACAATGAAACATGTATTCTATCACATACAAGGCAAAGAGTTTATCATGAAACTAAACTCATGGGTCAGATTTCCAGATGAACACTCCTCATCCACCCAAGAGTCCTCAGAAGACTGTCATTTCCTGAGCAAGCGGCACCAAGCGGTTTGAGCTCAGCCACCTGCTGACATCAGCAGATGTGTTCACAGCGGACTCACCGAGTTCTTGCTCACCAACTAGTGACTAGTGGTTCATTTGGGTAATAATGAAGCTGTAGTTTTGATGTTACTTGTTTGGAAACTCACGCAGTGACCCTTGCGATATACATTAGCTTTACAAGTTGAAATGTTGTAAAATTGTGTGAACAATAGATTAATAACCATATTTGTGTTTTCTAATATTAGCACAAATAAAACAAAACAAAACAAAACAAACATAAAATACATTTAAATAAAATCATAAAATAAAATAAATAACCATATTTGTATTTTTATTATTAGCCAATATTAGTATAAATAAAATAAAATAAAAAACTGGATGCACTAGCTATATAAGCTCTGGACTGACTGACTGAAATAAAATAAAATAAATAAATGAAATATACATTAGCTTTACAAGTTGAAATGTTGTAAAATTGTGTGACCAATAGATTAATAACCATATTTGTGTTTTCTAATATTAGCACAAATAAAACAAAACAAAACAAAACAAACATAAAATACATTTAAATAAAATCATAAAATAAAATAAATAATCTTCTACACCAACTAGTGACTAGTGGTTCATTTGGGTAATAATGAAGCTGTAGTTTTGATGTTACTTGTTTGGAAACTCACGCAGTGACCCTTGCGTTCGCTCATCCTCTGAGTTGTATCATAATATGACCCAGAATGCCATGCAGTGGGCGCTATTAAAATGGAAGCTCATTAGGGGCTCTATTTACCTAACCTCCCCTGGCCACATAACGACCTCATTTAAGCAGAAGATTATCATTAAACCATCTCTTTTTTTCTCTCTGCGTTAAAATATACATTAGCTTTACAAGTTGAAATGTTGTAAAATTGTGTGAACAACAGATTAATAACCATATTTGTGTTTTCTAATATAGCACAAATTAAACAAAACAAAAATTAATTAATAATAATAAAATTAATTAAAATAAAATAATAAATACAATAAAATTAAATAAATAACCATATTTGTATTTTCTATTATTAGCCAATATCAGTATAAATAAAATAAAATATAAAATAAAATATTGGATACATTAGATTTATAAAATATGGACAGATGAATGGACATACGGAATGACTGAACGAATGAATGAATGAATGAATGAATGAATGCCCACTTCAGTTCCTAATAAACCAAATCAAGCCCTAAACGTTTAGGGTTAAAATCCAATTTAATTCAGAAATACCTCAGTCAGATGCTGTTTTACGTTGACTCAATGGCAGATTATGCTTCCCAGTTATGAGCTAAAAACCACAAAGTACCAGATTATTAGAGATGAGCCTTTATATCCCAATGTTCTGCGAATTCCTGGTGATAAACACAGAACTGCTCCAATCTTCTCTCCAATGAGAGCATATGGGGAGGGAAAGCCTTGATTACTGAGATCGACTCAGCGTCTGCCATTGTGTTCACCAAACCCATATTCTATAGCTAGAACTCACCTTTTTGCATCAAAAAGCTTAACATTAAACTTAATCACACCTACGTTCGAACAGTCCACGTGCATCAATGATAATAGAAGCAGGCAGTGATCACAAACTATGATTAAAAGCTTGTTAACATTTGGTACTTATAATTATTACTGAGACTCCAAACCACATGCAAATTTCAATCACTGAAGTAAATCTGACCAGCGTAATGTTTGTTAGTGCATATTAGCTGCACCTCTCCCTGATGCTATTTATTAAACAAGAGGGTTAACTCCCCTGGCCACATAACGACCTCATTTAAGCAGAAGATTATCATTAAACCATCTCTTTTTTTCTCTCTGCGTTTGGCACAGGCCCATGTCATCTTTTCTCACAAAATGTCATAGTCTTGCTGCAGCTGATTCAGAGTGGCCTACCGAGAGAATACAAGGAAGAAAGCCTCCATTTCTCTCCTATCAATCGTGAAAAGCTTTTATAGGTAATTACAGCTTGCGTGCATTTGCTGCCACCATACCTTTTTTTTTTATATAGTGCTTGTGGGTGTAAATGAGATTGAGGTAATTAAAAAAGCTCGCTGGTGATTCACACCCAGGCAAGAGCCAAAAAGCATTTCCCTTTTGTGAGGTCCAGTCTCGCACTCGAAACGTCAACGTGATGGATGTAAGTCAAGGTCACGTATGAAAGGCCTGCGGGAAAGTGAAAGCACTTCTGCCCAAATCCACCCGGTAGCATGTAATAAATGTCTACAGAGCTGAACCAGAAAGAAACTCATTCACATTGCCAGAGAGGCTGAAACTTGTCAGAAGGTGGCACCTGTCTTTCCACGGGAGCAGAAATGCTGTGTGAAATTCACATTATAGGCTTTGTAATGAAATCATGTAGCCAGTTCTTATTACCGCCGACACGTAACTCATCCTCTGCTGTAATAAGACTAGAGGACTCAATGATGACAGTGCATCAGCTGAAGTAATATGCCGTCATATACACTATATGGACAAAAGTATTGGGACACACCTCTTAATGATTGATTTCAGGTGTTTCAGTCAGACCCATTGCAACAGGTGTATAATATCAAGCACCTAGCCATGCAGCCTGTATTTACAAGCATTTGTGAAAGCAATGGGTCATTCTGAAGAGCTCAGCGTGGTACTGTGATAGGATGCCACCTTTGCAATAAGCCCATTTATGAAATTTCACCCCTGCTAGATAGACCACGGACAACTTTAAGTGGTATTATTAGAAAGTGGAAGCATTTAGGAACAGCTGGAACTCAGCTATGAATCGGAAGACCGTGTAAAGTCAAAGAACAGGGTCACCGAGTGCTGAGGCTGAGACTTTTGGTCCATAAAAGTCACCAACGCTCTGCTGATTCCATGGCTGAAGATTTCCAAACTTCCACTGACATTAATATAGGTCTGATGGGCGAGTATGGGTTCCACTTTCAACTGTAAGTGGTATTATTGGAAAGTGGAAGCATTTAGGAAAAGTGAAAGACCACGTAATGTCACAGAGTGGGGTCACCGAGTGCTGAGGCGCATGGTGCATGAAAGTCACCAGTTGCTTTCCATAGCTGAAGAGTTTTCAACTTCCACTGACATTAATATAAGCACAAAAACTGCGACAGGAGCTTCATGGACTGGGTTTCCATGGCTGAGCAGCTGGATGCAAGCCTTACATCACCAAGTACAATGCCAAGAATCGGATAGAGTGATGTAAAGCATGTCACCACTGGACTCTGCAGCAGTGGAAACCTGTTTTGTAGAATGACGAATCACACTACTCTGTTTGTCAGTCTGATGGTTGAGTCTGGGTTCCATGGTCAACTGTAAGTGGTATTACTGGAAAGTGAGGGCATTTAGGAACAGCAGTAGATCAGCCATGAAGCAGATGCCAGGAGAACGTTACCTGCCTGACTGCATTGTGACAACTATAAAGTTTGGTTAAGGAGGGATAATGGTACGGCGCTGTATTTCAGGGGTTGAGCCGGGCCACTTGCTTCCATTAAAGGGAAATTTAAATGTTTCAAGACATTTTGCACAATGTTATGGTTCAAACTAAGCCAATTCTCATTACTGCCGACACGTAGCTCATCCTCTGCTGTAATAAGACTAGAGGACTCAATGATGACAGTGCTTCAGCTGAAGTAATATGCTGTCATGTCAATCAACTAAAGCAGCAATGAGCACTGTGTGGGGAATATATAAACTAGCCTGTTGCAAAGCAAGTCAGTGTTTTCCTCTTGATAATAATGAAAGACGCAGTCAAGGTGTTTCACTAAGACCATATAATCTTACCCTACTAGAGTAAAATGATTAGGTACTTCTACCTGGAAATGTTGTGACAAACTTGAAAGGACTCTTTTGATTTGCAGGGAAGTCCTGAGGGAGAGTCGGAGATAAACTTGTTCCGGAAAGCCATCAGCCAGCTTTTACTCTCCCTGAAAGATCACGGCTAAACGAAGAGACATAAAACCTATACGAAAATTACCACCACACACCAAAGGAAGTGAGAATGTCAGAACGAAAAAAGACTGAACACACCAGAACATCTGTCAGCTGAGAAATTTAACTTTCCAGCAGAATAGAGAGAGAGAGAGAGAAGAAAACAGCAAAGCTTAAATCTCATCTCCGTGACCTCTTAGAACGAAGTCATAATAACTGTAACAGATACGCTATCATACACATATTCACTAAGATTTGTAATACTTTTTATTAATTATATTAATAAAACATATTAATTATATTAAAAAAAATTGTTTTCTATTTTAACATCATTACTCCAAGTCCTCCGTGTCAGCAAACTGCACGATTTGAAGTATCATTTCAAATCATTACTCTGACATGAGTCAAACAAAGGCTAATACTGAATAAAGCAACCCACTTCTAACTGTAGGTTGATCTTGCAATCTGTCCTTGGCACATTTCAGTCTAAACAATGAGCTGTGTACCCCAGCGGAAACCTGCTGCAACCCTAATATGATGTTCCCATCTCTCTTTAATGAATATGCTTTGCACCAGAGTGAAAGATACCTTCAGAGAGTGTTTTACAGCTCCCTCATGGCAACAAGAAAAATAAGTAAGAATGCTATTCAATTATCTCTCTCTGTACTCACCGAGCCAAATTGAAGACGTTGAGAGTTGATTCAGGCAAATGGACTGAATCGCACTCAAGTATTTAGGGCTTCGAACGGTCTAGTGTACATCCTCTCTGTGATGTGAAACTGTTATTTAGCCGTGAATGAGGACACATTGCCACAGGCGCAAAATTGCTAGCTATAACAACAAGAAGCCAAATGAAAAACACTGCATTTTCTCACCCTGACCAAAGGAGATTTGGATGATGTCCTTTTCAGTATCACTGATACACTGTTAAGAGTTTTTGTTTCAAAAAATCAAAAGTGATATCTGTTAATATTATTTAATGGACCTGAGCTAACATGAACTAACAATGAACAGTTGTATTGTTGTTAAATAACATTGTTAATGTAACTCATTGTTAATGTAACAAGAATTGATAACAAATTTGATCCTTATTGTCAAGTGTTATCTATTTTATTTTTATATTTAATAATATATTTAAATTTTAACGTTTTAGTTATTTTGTTGTTTGTTGTAATATTTATTAGTTTTTTTTAATGTCCATATTTTTTATATAATAGATTTTAGTTTGATTTATTTTTAGTTATTACTCTAGTACTTCAGTTTAAACTCTCTCTCTCTCTCTCTCTCTCTCTCTCTCTCTCTAT
>NW_015548309.1:2993181-2997433 GCF_001515605.1 Sinocyclocheilus anshuiensis | reverse complement strand
TTCCTGCTCGGCTGAGTTTAACATGGCTGAAAATGAAGCGGTGAAAGAGGAAGCAGCTCCCCTTGTCTCTAACTGGCACATCTCTCATCTCCGGTCTCTGGCTCACCTCACCCTGCCCCAACCTGGCAACCATTAACAACCCTCCATTTAGGAGGCCAACAAATGACGGAGAACAGGAGGGAGCGAGAGAGATGGATGCACGGGACGCCCCTCAACTGGAGGCCTTCGCATTCTTCCTCACCATTCCAGATCATTACTCCTCCTCCTCCTCCTATTCCGGCTTTGCTCAAGTCTTCCATTTGTTCCTTTATTGGACTGGGACTGTACGGGCTGTAAAAGAATATAAATACGTGCAGGCGCCACCAACACTGGATGAGAGGGACTGTGACGTCTCCCCATTTGAGGGGAGAGAGGGCAATTTATTTGTCGAGGGAGGTGGGTAAGCCATCCGTGCATTGCTGTGGAACAACAGGGAAATGATGGCCATAGATCACCTGCGGCCCACCTGCTTCTGAGGAAATGGCAGGGACATTACCAGCTCCCTCATATGCCCAACTGCTATTCTGTTGAAGAGAATTATGGATTATTACAGTATGTTTGTGACACATTGCAACAACCAAACAATGTAAATGGCTATAAAACATGGATAAACGGCTTGAAGTAGCGCTTTTCCATAATGCAAAAACAACATTCTGGACTTCATTTCCTCTGGTGAATGTACAAATGTGCTTTAGATGACATTGCCTAATGTTTGCAAACAGAAGCAACAACAAGAAAATAGCCAAATAGCTCATTTTAAAAGAAGAATACCGTGCCAATGAAATGTTTATTTATGCACATCACACTACACTGGGGAAAAAATGTGGTATAGAAAGAGTTTTAATTCAGAAACTGCTAGTAAATTACACAATTAATTGCAAAGAAATGGTATTTTCTTGTAAAATTAACTATAATAAATATAATTGTACAACTTTAAAAAAAATAAAAAATTTTACAGTGTAGTTTGCTTTGGAAATACACTAATGGTCAAAAATATGTGGACATCCATGGTTGCCACTGTAAAATAAAATAAAAGAATAAAATAAAATAAAATAAAATAAAAAAGTGTTTTTGAAGTTTTTTTAAATAAAAGATTATTGGAGTACATTTTACAGGAAAATACTATTTCTACTTCAAAATTTCATGTTTATTTCAGTGTGTACCTGTTGTTTCCTGTTGCCAAATACATACCACATTTTTGCAAAACTCCAATACATCCAATACAGTTTATTAGTTTATAAACAAATATACTATGGATATTTCTATATCCACATTTATTTTATTTTTTTTATCAAACCCGTTGCATTTATGATCACTAGTCCCACTGCTTTAATTAAGAGCTTAAAGCATGCAAGCTGTGCTATATGATGATCAATATCACTTACAAGACTGTGTTATCAATACTCCCTTTAATTTTGAATTTCATATCATCTGCATTTATGCAGAACCATCTGACGTGTATGACAAACCAAGTGCGAAAATCTGTCTGAAGAGGCTGTTGCTGCCTGTTGCGGATCACATCTGTTAACACGTTTTACAGGCAGATTTTGACATTTCCAATATGGCGCAAATATACTGCAGTAATCAACAGCTGCTAACATGATATCCATGTATTTTTATCTATGGTTGGTACTTCTTTTGGTGTGATATGAAGATTCATAGCTGCAGAGATTTAAAGCTGAAATAGTCAAATAGCTAATTACACATTTGTGTATTATATGTTGAATTGTTAAGTGAACCACCAGCAAACCATCGGTGAACACTGAATTTAAATTGCATCATTGCTGTTTACTGGTCACAATAGGTCACAGGTAGCCTTACTGAGCTCACAGGATAGTATGAAATCACACACTTCAAATGGATTGGGTATGGTTCATTCTGCAGGATGATTTAGTTTGGAATCGGCCACAGATGGCGGAAACAGACTCTCTGTGCGGTCACGTTGTCCACTAGCACACACGCCCTCACATCCACACAAACTCTAGTTTCCTATTGCTCTGTAATTAGAAAATATGACAACAGCGGCGTGTCAAGCCAGGTGGCCTTTCCACTGCTCGACCGCTACTTAAACCAAATGAGGAAGAGAGATAAAGGAAAAAAAGTTTAGAAAACAGCATCCTGACTTACAGAAAAAGGAGAAAAATTATGATAAAGCAGGGAAGAAATGCTTACACTGAAGGTGTGGTTGCACGCTCTTTGCTGTTGTGCACCTCAGCGGTGCTAATGGGAAGAGTCAGGTGGGAAATGTTCGGAGCAGCACTGTTAATTGACCTGACACAGTCTCCTCACCAAAGCTGTTGAGACGAGCAGGCGTACGACGCTGACACGGGGAGAGCTGTGGATGGCGTAAGTGTAGAGAGGGAGACAGAAAGCCCTGATGGAAGTTTTTAAGAAATATTACAATGTACTCAAGCACTGCAGGCGGCAGTATTAGAAGTTAGCATTAAGCTGAGCATGACTCAAATGCAAAAATGTTTGTCCTTATCTGTTTGTACACATAAATATCAGAGAGAAATTAAACAAAAATGTGATAAAGTTTTATCATATTGGGGGTTCAACAGACTCTGACAATGGCAGCATATCTGATTTGTTACAAATAATAAAATGCGACAAATCAAAGGGTTTTTTCTTACTTTGAAGGCTTTAGTTTACAGTATGTTGTAGCCCGGCAAAAACATGATTTGCTAATTACGACTGTTGGATGCTGTTCGGGACACATTTTTGTGTCCTGAAAGCATGCATAAACTGAACAGAAGAGGTTAAATAAAAAATAAAAAAAATCAATCAGAAAATATTGTAAAATGTAATTTATTCCTGTGATGCAAAGCTGAATTTTCAGCATCATTACTCCAATCTTCAGTGTCACATGATCCTTCAGAAATCATTCTAATATGCCAATTTTCTGCTCAAGAAACATTTATTGTTATAATAATTAATGTTAAAAACAGTTGTGCTGATTAATATTTTCTTGGAAAGCAGGATATTTTTTTTCTGGATTCTTTGATGAATAGAAAAGTTCAAAAGAATGGTATTTATTTGAATTAGAAATCTTTTGTAACATTATAAATGTCTTTATTGTCACTTTTGATCAATATAATGTGATCTTTAAGAATAAAAGTGTTAATTTATTTCACACACAAATGTGTGTGTGTGTGTGTGTGTGTGTGTGTGTGTGTGTGTGTGGGTGTGTAAATAAAAAAATAAAAAATGGGACACAAGAACGTACCTGGCGTGAACAGCCCTTAGAGGAAATATTGTCAGTGAGCCATGATTGCCATCAGCATTGTCTTGGACAAAAATTGGTGTACCCATCTATGTAAAAGGTGAGTTGTTAATATTTTTGGTCCGTTTTCCTGAAAGAGAAAGATATTTAAATGTATACATCTACAAATAGTCTGTCAGCTAATAAGAATACACTAGTTAACCTCAAAGCTAACAGACAGACTAAAAGCAACAAAATTGTAAAGGGTCTTGTTTTCGTGAATGTTTGATGCCTATCTACAACAGATTGAACTGTACTTCCATCCCTTGCAGCATCATTTCCATTAGCATCAAATCTCATACAGCATGAACTTTTACTAAACAACAACTTCGACAACTATTCTCACATATGTGTTACTTTCAGTGTAGCCGCCATCTGGATACTGTGTGTGTGCCTGTGTTTTTTCATGCAACACTCGCCATCTATACTTTTTTTTTTTTACTTTATCAGTGTTCTATCCTCCTGAGCACAGCAGATCCATTTGGACATGGGAGAAAGCTGGCTAGTCTGGTTAAAAGCTATCTGGAAGTTGAAGTCGACCACCTTGTCTGCTTGGATAACATCAGCCCGGCCACCTAAATGCATTAGAAATGATTCCTCCATCTGAAATCCCTTCCTCCGAGCTCTGTTTAAGAATACATACACACAATGCAGTTATTATGAATAGATGAAATGTCCACATTGACACATAGACGCATGTGCACACGTGTTTCAATCCTCTCACATGAGCATATATTTATACAACTCAGAAATGTTAACCCATATTTGACCTACTCCCATAGGTGTATGCATTCCGAAACAGAGCTTGACAAATGGATCAATATTTTCAATATTCAAATCATATTTTCCTGCCATGAAATTCACAATTTAAAAATGTTCTTATATTTTAAGTTTTTTTATGATGATTTTTTCAGTCACATTACCTTTGGCACAATTTTCATTATATATATA
>NW_015548309.1:2978683-2993171 GCF_001515605.1 Sinocyclocheilus anshuiensis | reverse complement strand
CACAACACATTTTGTTTTTCGGAAGGTGGACCTTCATCAAAGCCGTAACCAATCGAGCCGTTTGTGCCAACCTGGAGAGAAAGGCATTTTAATAATGTAAATTATGTGAAAAATAATGCGTTTTTCGAACCACCAAGCATGAGAGCATCTAGTACACCCCCAAAACAAAATCAAGACTTTGTAAAAGAGCATAATAGGACCCCTTTAATAAAAACTACAAATAAAAACTAGCCTCTCACAGATACAACACTAGAACAAACACAAATTAAAATATATTTATTATTTAACATCTAAATGCATTAGAAATGATACCTCCATCTGGAATCCCTTCCTCCAAGGAATACATTTGCCCAATACAGTCATTTTAAATGTGCACAGGTACAGACATTTCAGTCCTCTCCAATGAGCACACATTTATACAACTCAGGAACGTTAACCCACGTTTGACCTACTCCCACTCCAGTAATTTAATTTAGAAAGTAATTTTTGCTTTTACATGTTAAAATTTGAGTCGTCAAGTGCACAAAACTGCAAGCGCAGTATCATATCTAACCCGGAAAACAGGACAATAAATATTTCAGTGACCTTTTAAGGCCGGCCTAAGCAAAGGACATGGTTCCTTGCGCCACTCGCAGCGGGGGAGATTAGATGTTAGAGAGTTTAATCAAGAGAGCTGTTTCTTTGAACATTTTCAATCAGTCACCTGCCGTCAGTCATGAACATTGCCAATTATCACACACACACACACACACACACACACACACACACACATTAATTCTTGCGATTACAGTGACATTCTCACATTCAAAGGTTTTATACTTTTGATCAGCAGGTCACGTTACTCAGCTTTGTCCACATTTGGCCCGTGTAACTGTGGGGGGTATGATATAAATCATTATCGCAACACAGCGACACTCGTCTTTCCTGTGGAGGGCGCTGTAAATAGCGGCGCAAAATGCCATCAATGATTCTTATGCAAACAACCTTTTGTCGTGTCAGTTTCATTGAATACAAAGTGCTCGCTTTTGTGGCACATTAATCAATGAGCTCCATTCATTATTACCGTATAGATCTGTGCTGCTGATACATAATGTATCACTCATTTGAGGCTCACATAAAACCAAACAAACGTTCTTCAAGTAACATTAATAGAATGTTTGTTCTCTTTGTTCTACTTGTGTGGTCTTTAATAACGTTCTCAAAATGTTAGCATAAAACTTTATTTATACATAATTCATGGAATGTCTTTTTTCTGAAATGTTTTAGTTGGACATTTGTCTAACGTTTTTTAAATGTTATTATTTACCACCAAGCTAACAGGGATTATTCAGGGAATATTCGGTGAACTTTGTTTTAGGTTATGAACAAACGTTATGAGCAAATGTTTTTCCAGGAACACTATTAGAACGTTCATTCCAAATTGTCTGGTATTTAATAACGTTCTCAAAAAGTTAAGTGTAAAACTTTATTTATACATCATTCATGGAATGTTACTTTTTTCTGAAAAGTTCTAGTTTTGTCTAGCGTTCTTTTTAAACATTAGCACCTTTCACACAGCAATACCAATAAATTGCCTTAAAATTACCGGGACGACTTTACGGGTAAATACAAAAATGCGCTGTTCACACAGGCAACGACGTTCTGTCTTTTTACCGGTAAAGCACAATTCACACATCAGTTTCAAAATACCGGTAAATTCTGTGACAACATAAATCAGAAATGACCTCTAAACAGCTGCGCCTCCTGGTGTTGTGTTTGTAAACATTGAGGGGTATACGCGGTCAGTGTTTTTGTTGATGTTTTCAATTTTGTGTCAAATGTTCACATTCAAGCTGCTGCTTTTGGCCCAGAGACATCGTATTAGACGAATTCAAACTGAACTACACAGCCGGAGTAAATGTATCATCTACGTCAGAATGTTATGATTGGCTCAGAGTAGATGTCTTATTTCAGCGCTTTCTGAACTCGTAGGTCCTCATAACGGTAATCTTGTGCTACGTTCACACAGAGCACATTACCGGTAATTTACTGGGCATGTTACAGCTTCTCATACCGGTAAATTGCCAGAACAAATTTACCAGTATTTTTGAAAAGGTCCTGTTCACACATGATCTCTTAACGGTAATTTACCGGCAATTTACCAGTGAAGACTGTATGTGTGAAAGGGGCTATTACTTAAGGCTGACTTATACTTCTGCGTCGGACCTACGTCGTAGCCTTTACGCCGTAGGCTATGCATCAGTTTTCATTTATACTTCTGCGTCGTTGTCCGCGTCAACGTGCAGTACACATGCAAACCGCTAGTCAGCAGTGTCCACGGGCATGTTGCTGGTGTTACCACAGCAAAAGCCGAAGAAGAAGCGGCTCATCGGAGAAGCATTATAGCCGTGACGGCGGCAAATAAATATCAAATCATTAAATCATTATTTAAAACTACAAAAAGGAGACAACAACGGAACAGGAGAAGATGGCATTCTTTCAATCTGCACAAGGACTTGTACCACGGCAGATCAACATTGTTTGTTGCGGACAACTACTGATGTATAATGCTATGTAGTATAATAAATGATAAGACACTTGTTCTTTGCTTTGTTTTATTTTATATAAGAAGGTGTAACATTAAAATATATTGAAGTGCACATAAACACACACAAAACTCAAGTACATATGGA
Organism: Sinocyclocheilus anshuiensis; assembly: GCF_001515605.1. Classification (NCBI taxonomy): domain Eukaryota; kingdom Metazoa; phylum Chordata; class Actinopteri; order Cypriniformes; family Cyprinidae; genus Sinocyclocheilus; species Sinocyclocheilus anshuiensis. Next base: position 2,990,499 of record NW_015548309.1, on the reverse strand, counting down.
GGGAGGGGTTCTTGCAGACCAATCACAGCGCTTGCGGTCTGCGTAGAATTGATGCGCTGTTAGATTTTTGGAGAGGTGCACGTCAGGCTACGGCGTATGGGTGTGCGTCTATGCGTAAGCTACAGCGTAGGTTCGACGCAGAAGTATAAATTGGGCTTTACTAGCCAACTAACTTTCTTAGAACTTTAGCTAACATTCTGGCAAGGTTATTCTCAAAGTTATGAACAAATGTTCTTTCAGTAATGTCAATTGAATGTTCGTTCAAAGTTATCTGGTCTTAATGTTCTCAAAACGTTAATAACATGTTAATCTAACATTCATTGAAAGTTGTCTGGCCTTTAATAATGTTCTCAAAACATTAGCATGAAACTTTATTTATACATTGCTCATGGAACTTGTTATTATTTACTTCCCAGATAACAGGGAATGTTCTCAGAACTTTAGCTAACGTTCTAGCAAGGTTCCCGCAAAATTATGAACAAACGTTCTTCCAGTACCGTCAACATAACATTCATTCAAACTAACCTGGTCGTTAAATGTTATCTATACATTATTCATGGAACGTTTTTTTTACTGAAATGTTTTAGCTGGATATTCGCTATGCGCTTGCAAAATAACAAAATGGAACATTCCTTTAACATTCACATAACCAAAACGTTGTTTCAAAATATATAAAAACTGTTACTTTTGAACGTTTAGAAATAACGCTTTTATAACTTAATGAAAATGTTATGAAAACGTTCTAAGAATATATTTTTGTTAGCTGGGTACTTTCGAAAATTATAAAATGGAACGTTCCCTTACTGTTTTCTCTTGTATTCACATATCCAAGAAAAATAAAAAGTTTTAAACGTCCAGGGAACATTCAGAAATAATGTTTTCATAACCTCATTGAAACATAACATACTTTTGTTAGCTGAGGAGACATGCTTCACCTCACACTGTTTGTCAAAACGTGAAAGACGTAATGCTTTTGATGTACTGCACACACACTTTGACGCAAGTCACACAGATTCACACCTGTTTTTCTTTTATCATGGCCCATTTTTAAATGCCAGTCACAGACGCTCTCGTTCAATTGTGCATTCGTATCCGACATGCCGTGTCGGTCAAAATGACATCCGGATAAGAGATCTTGGGCATCAGGTGTGTTGTTCCTCTATCAGTCATTCCATAAATACGAATCCTTGAGACAAAACCGAGCGCAACAAAACAAGGCAGCCGCGATGCTAATGAGGGTTGTTTTTACTCACACTTTTAATTATCAAATGCCACACAGTATGCTTTTAATGACTTTGTTCTAATAGAACTGCAAATTAATCGCCTTGGCTACAGCCACCGTGCATTTAAACCGCTCTGGGAATTGAAATAACGAAAAATCAATGGAGCAACATATTAGGCGTAGATGTTCATCAATAGGAACGCCGGCCGAGGGCCACCCGGAGAGAGATGCTAAACAACGGCGCAGGAAGTGAGGCTCGCTAATCATAAAGCAGGCACATGGCGAGAGCGCAGCACATCTCCTGACTCTCCAGAGCGGGAATGAAGAGCGGGAGGGGGGAAGGATTCTCTTATAAAGAGAGGTGGGCTGAGATGCACCTTCATAGAGCTCCATACATATTTAATTGGGGGAAAGAAAGGCTTTGTGGCTTATCTCGGGAAGCCGTCAAAGATGAAGTGATTTAGAAGAGATTCACGACAGTGCCACCTAATGCCCCCATTTCATAGGAATCCACTTTACAGAGCGGAAAATAGACAGAGAGGGATGCAATAAATAAATAAATAAATAAAAATCACCTATTGATACTGTGCAAATGCATTTATCACCTCCCTCAGCTGGGCTGTGACAGAAATGGATGATTTTTATTAAGAGCCCTGACTTTCTATCTACAGTATCATATATCTCCTCTAACAGTGAAGGCCGTGAAGAGTGAGAGAAAAAGAGGGACACTTTTTGGGGAAGGCAGGCTGCTGCTTTAGATTCCTGTCAGGTGACAAATTCGGCGAGGCGTAGAGAGCAGCTTTTGTTTTTGCTGACACTTTGTTTTGGGTTCTCCAGGGCTGAGCTGAAGACAAAAGTGCCATTTAGCCTCATCAGGTGTGTGGTGACATGCTGGCTCCGCTAATGGCAGGGCTTTCAGCTTCCAGAGTTTCCACAAAGTTTCAGGTAAGATGTAAAGAAGAGGGTTCAGTTAAAGGGACAGTTCTTCCCCAAAAAAAAAAATTCTGTCATCATTTACTCATCTTCCACTTGTTCCAAAACTGTATGAGTTTGTATCTGTGTGAGTTCTTTCTTCTGTTGAACACAAATGTTTGGTTACCAACATTCTTCAAAATATCTTCTAAATCCTGTAATAATACATTCATAGTCAAAACGAAGATATTTTGAAGAATGCTGGTAACAAAACAGTTGACGGTAGCCATTAACTTCCATTGTTTTTTCTTTCATACTATGCAAGTCAATGGCTACCGTCAACTATTTTGTTACCAACCTTCTTCAAAATATCTATAGATATAATATAAATATAGAAGATATTTTGAAGAATGTTGGTTACCAAACAGTTGACGGTGACCAAATTGAACAGTGTTTGAGTGACTGTGTTGTATGTAAGTTAATTTAAATGTTCAGGTTCAGAACTACACTACCTGCATAAAAGTAAGAAATAATAAATCATACATAGTCAAAATAGTCTCTATGAGATTTGAATACAATACATCATTAATTCAGTTTCATTCAGACTGGTTTTTGTAGCGCTTCTCACTGTAAAAATCATCCCACTGCGGCTTCACAGAGAATAAAATGGTGCAACAAACCAGTGAGCAAACCAAAGGTGAAAAGGAAAACAAAGATTGAAAAAAGATAAAGGGAAAAAGCATTAAATTACCATAACTAGCTTCTAATACCACCTGCATTTGACTAGCATTAGCAAGTAGGATGATATGCATCATAACTGTTACATAAAAGAAAGGCTATTGACACTTAAGAATGTCTATTGCTCCATTTTTATGAAAAATCAACAACATATGAATATATCTTGCAAGTTTTTATAATTGTACCAACATAAGTGCAGTCAATGTGTCTCCAATGCAAGTGGCAGAAAAATGAACACTGACAGGAAAAAATGAAAGTTTATGTATGTAGGCAACAACTTAAATCAGAAAGGACATACAATTTGAGGATAATTCTGAAGAAATATCAGAAATATATCATTAACTGAACAAACAGGTACTGCCCTCAAGCCGTCATTCTTCATTTTTTTTTTTTTTTTCATATCTAAACATTTTTATCGGAGTTACAGATAGCAACACCAATAGTAATATATAGATTTTTGATGATAAAATTAGTAGCTATAGCCATTTCAAATAATTTGCAAATAATAATAATAATAATAATAATAATAAAATCAATCAATCAATCAGATTAGCCATTTAAGATCATTTGAAAGCCATTATTTTCTAACATTTAATTGCTACAAAACTGCAAATAATAATATATAATAATAATAATAATAAATAAACAAATCAATCTGATTAGCCATTTAAAATAATTTGAAAGCCATTATTATTAACATTTATAAAATATAAGAAATAAATAAGGTTACTGATTCCGTTATATAATAAGAATTAGAGAATATATACAGCATTTTAAAAAATAACTGAAAATTATTAAAGGGAATGTCATGTATTTTATATAGGGGTTACGAGTTGAAATATAGCGGTACCAAATATTTTAAATGTTATACATTGCTATGAAATGGTTTATACAAACATGCTACTCTATTCATTTAATTCAATCACACATAATCATGCATAAGAGGGTCAGTGAGTATGTTTACATGCATCAGGAACCGATTATGCTTAATTTGTCACAAACGCTTTAAATTATGTTGCATGTCAGCTCATAATGTGTGCATGTCTATGGTTTAATATCATGATGATAATTTTTTGCATTATAATGCAAATGTCAATTTGAGTCATCAGCATTTTGTTGCACATGTAAACACAACCAGAAAATGTTACATCTTAGAATAGTCTTCAACAAAAACAACTAAAATGGCCCGGTAGCACCCTGTAATCGTTGCACACAGCACATAGAGCCATTGTCACACAACAACAATTTACTATGATGCACATTTAGCTCCAACAGCCATTGGGATCGGCATGAGTCGCGGTGTGTGTTTTAAAGCCGTGACAGCCGCAGATACACACACCTCTGCTGCTGCACATAGCTGGACGCTGAATGCTTTCATCTCGCTGAAAGCTGCAATAAATTGCATGCCTGGACAAAGTCTAAACACTCAGAGAGGTCTGTCTCTGTGAATCTCAAATCCTCTTTACACACACACACACACACACACACACACACACACAGTGAAACAAAGTTTTCTCTCAGGGAAAATAAGACAGCAAACAGATATATACAGGCTGCGCAGTATTCATGCCCACTCTTTCAACTGGATGAATAAAAATCTGTCTTACAAACACTACAAACACTAAGAATTAAAAATATATCTATTTATTCTCTTTTTTAAATTCTAATAAATAAATCTATAAAATATTTGTAAATATATTAAATTAAATATATATAAGAAATACATTTATATTTTATTATATAATGTGTTTATTAATATGATTATATACTTTGTTATATATATATATATATACATACATACATACATGCATCCTAATACACTCTGGGATTTCACATGTGGGAAGAACATGAGGCAGACAGACTACGTTCTGTGTTAATCAATATCAGCCCCTCAATGTCAAAGCATTTATCGCTGCGGCTCGGAAAGAGGAAAACTTGCAGAGACATCTCCAAGGCAACCGGCATCGCCATTACTTTCCAGTCTGTAACACCCGAGCACGACCCTCAGACATACAGCAATGACAAACAAACAAGCAATCACAAACAGATCAGCTGACGCAGTTTTTTTTAGCCCCTGACTGAGCCTCCTTCACAGACCGTGGCCACGGTTTGCCCTGCAGAGAGAAAGTCCGTGCCCTTCACCACCCCGCTGCTCGGCCAAACAGCCACCGGCTCCGGCAGATGAGCATTTCACTGCTTGTCAGTGCCAATATGTGCCAGATAACCCAGCCTTTTCTTCTGCAAATGTCAGGAACATGCACTCATTTCCAATGCAATGCTGGTCATTTTTCGAAAATTATGGAAAACAGGATTTTCTTACCCTTTTCCACATAAAAGAGTTCAGTTTCCTGTATAGACACCCTAAAGCAGCGGCTCTCAACTGGTTTTGCTTCAGGACACTGGGCATGAACGATACCATGCTTTTCTTTTCAATCCAAAATCAAGTATTAACTATTCAATCAAAAGATCTCAATCAATCAATCAATCAATCAATCAATGCTTCTATTATTTATTAAGAATTACAGGATATGATTTTACACGTTTACATTTAAATGCAAAATCATGTATTGAAGTCAATATCACTGATACCAATATTAATATTTATAAATTGATTTTTTTTCCTGCCAATAAAAATGAGCAATTATAGCCATTTAAAATAATATTTGAAAGACATTATTTTCAATGTTTAATAGCAAATAAAATAAAATAATCAGACTTCTGCTTCTATTATTTATTAAGAAAATTATTTTACACAGTTCTTACATTTAAACACTTATAGCAATCATTATAGCAAGCATTTACTTTAACCATTTATTCTATAATACATAGATAAATATTACAGCCTGCGTCTTTCAGCATTTCTGCTCAATATCTTTAGAATAATTCCTATAATACAATTATTATTAATCAGTTATTACCTTTTTTTATTTCAAAGCTTTTACGCATTTATTTTCCTGCTAAATTAAAGGAACACTCCACTATTTTTGAAAATAGGCTCATTTTCCAACTCCCCTAGAGTTAAACAGTTGAGTTTTACCGTTTTCGAATCCATTCAGCCGATCTCCGGGTCTGGCGGTAGCACTTTTAGCTGTAGCTTAGCATAGATCATTGAATCTGATTAGACCGTTAGCATCTCGCTCAAAAATGACCAAAGAGTTTCTATATTTTTCCTATTTAAAACTTGACTCTTCTGTAGTTACATTGTGTACTAAGACTGACGGAAAATGAAAAGTTGCGATTTTCTAGGCCGATATGCTAGGAACTATATTCTCATTCCGGCGTAATAATCAAGGACCTTTGCTGCCGTACCATGGGTGCAGCAGGCGCAATGATATTATGCAGCGCCTGAAAATAGGCTTATTGGAAGTTACCTAGCTGGGACTATTTTCAGGCGCTGCATAATATCAGTAACACGATGTAACTACAGAAGAGTCACGTTTTAAATAGGAAAAAATATAGAAACTCTTTGGTCATTTTTGAGTGAGATGCTAACGGTCTAATCAGATTCAATTATCTATGCTAAGCTAAGCTAAAAGTGCTACCGCCAGACCCGGAGATCGGTTGAATGGATTCGAAAACGGTAAAACTCAACTGTTTAACTCTAGGGGAGTTGGAAAATGAGCCTATTTTCAAAAATAGTGGAGTGTTCCTTTAATATCATTAGTTAAACACCTATTATCAATACTTTCATGTGAGGATCAATCATACTTTTCATACTTGAAGGATCGATCTTCAAATTCAAAATATTGATATAAAGTGTTTTTAAAATAGAAACTGTATTGCCATCCACCCAGATTTTACATTGTACTCCAAGTGGAAAGTCTGTTTAATTCCAAAGTGTCACTTTTTGTTTTGCATTACATCAAATACATGTTTTTAGTTTTTATTAGCAAATTATAATATAAATAACTATATTAAAAGTAGCATGGTAAGCTAGAAAAAGTACAATACAGCTCAGTGAAATCTTCTCAGTGTTAAACTTTACAATACAATACTGTCGATATATAGTCTGTGAGAATGTAAGAATGATAATTATGGTTTACAGCTCATGCTACGATCCTTTCGCAACAGACCTGAGTGAAAGAATGATGTGTTTGAGACATTGTTGCTGTTCATCGTGCGTGTCGCTCAAGCAAATGAAAACATCTTCTCCAGGGATAACGTTATCCTAGCGCACACACACTACACCATGATTTCTGTCAAATGTAACTGTCTTATACGCACGCGCTTTGAGCTTTCCAATCAAATGAAGCTCCCTCAGCTAATCTACTCTGGTTTGTACGGAAAAACTTTCTTTTTAACTCGTGATTACAAATTAGTACTTTGAAGCAGGCCTGTTTTGAGTGACTATTTGACTGGCCTCTCCTACAGCTGTGCTAATGAGGTGGAAATGTGTGTTTAGTTGTGCCAAGGTCAGACAAACAGCCACCAGACCAGGAGACGTCAGCCACAGGCAAGCTAATGAGGCAAACCGCCACATCGCACGCTAACAGAGAGCCAGAGCAAGACCTGGATCATCCTGGAAATGTTTTCTAGAGAAGAACCCTTTGAAAAGAGGCGATGGCTTTGTCTTGTTAACGGCATTGGGGGTCGAGTGTCTGGAGCTCACAGGGGCATTATGTCTCATAAAATGCGAGCAGGTTTATCACAGATAATCAGTGTCAACGAGATGCCGTTGGTCAGTCTTCTCTGAACAGGAAAAATGATCTTGTTTGGTTTGCCTTGTCTTGGTGATATGCAGGTCTCTATAACCATACTGTTCATTATGAATTAGTTTTTTTAATAGAGGAACTTCACTTGAATGATGTACAGTATGTGTTGACATGATGCAATGTCAACATGAAGTCAAAACTGACTAAACTTTTGTTGTGTCTTTTCCTTAAAGCTATCGTGTGGTTTTGAAAGACTTTGAATAAGGAGTGACCAGGATATTCTTTATATAAACAAATAAATAATTCTAAATTCTAATTATACATTACAATTACAAATGAATTAAAAATAGAAAACTAGTCATACTGAACACCGTTTGCTTAATAGAGGAACTTTAATGACGTAAGTGTTCATATGATTCAACGTCTACATGAAGTCAGAATTGACTAAACAACTTTTGTTGCGTTTTTTGTGTGGTTTCAAAATACTTTGAATAAGAAATGACCAGGATCATCTTTAAAATAAAATAAAATATTAAATAATAAATAATTAAACAAAACAAAACAAAACTTTTGGCTAGTTTTTCACTGAAAGCTATGTGGTTTTAAATGACTCTGAATGAGGAGTGACCAGGATATTCTAAATTAAATTAAATTAAATTAAATTAAATTAAATTAATTTAAATTAAATTAAATTAAATTAAAATTATAGTTATGAATTATTATAATAATTATATTTAAAAAAATCTAAAATTAGTATTTAATAGAGGGACTTTGACATAGCCTGTTTTGTTATGAACATTATATTCAATGTCAACATGAAGTAAAAAAAAAAATTTGACTCTTCTTGACTCTTATACTCTTCTAAATAAAAATGATTGTTGAGTTTTTCACTTAAAGCTTCAAGATTTTAAAAAATTAAATTAAATTAAATTAAATTAAATTAAATTAAATTAAATTAAATTAAATTAAATTAAATTAAATTAAATTAAATTAAATTAAATTAAATTAAATTAAATTAAATTAAATTAAATTAAATTAAATTAAATTAAATTAAATTAAATTAAATTAAATTAAATTAAATTAAATTAAATTAAATTAAATTAAATTAAATTAAATTAAATTAAATTAAATTAAAATAAAATGTAGGCTGTGTTCATAATGTCAACATGAAGTCGTTTAGACTTTTTTACTCTTAAAAATATAACTTCACATCACATGGGTTGCAAATGCTTCAGAATGAAATCAGTTTTGATTTTGTCCTCGCTTTTACACACTTGCTTGCACACGCAAATGCCAGCAGTTTTCTATCTTTCTCTCAATATCGATTGCCGAGCAGCATCCTCAGATTAAATTTGATTTGATGAATATTAAACAGGCACATGCTAAAGGGGACAGACAGACAAACACTGGCGTGGGTAGAGGGTTATTCACATAGTAGGCCGTGATTTGATAACACAATATTTGAGCTAAGTTATGAGCCTTGTGTTCACGTCGGGAATCACATTTACATTTATTTTGTTGGCAAGCAGCTTTACACCAAAGTGACTCACAAGAAATATTAAAATAATTGTAATATAAAAGTTGATAAAAGTTGAAGGGACAATGTCAAGAAATGTATGGGTACAGACAGAGACATGGCACTTAGGTTTTAGAAATGAGAAATGATGCCCGGAGCTGTCAATCAAAGGAGCATATGGTACAATAGCGCATTAAATTAAAAGCCAGTAAAGTCGTCTTCATCTGCAGCTAAAGTTTCAGGCTCTTTCCAAAGACTCCACGTATGTTCCTGTCCACCACTGACAGCAAATCGTTACTAAAAGCATATAATGGCAAACTTTGCCTCTCTTAAATGCCAACACAGTGCCATGTGTATTAATAATAGAGATGAGCATCAAAGGTGCTGCCACACTGCTCTTGGTCGACAACTAATAAATATTGAAAAGGTTGCATGAGCTACACAATGCTTAATTGTGGTCGTATGAGAGAGAAAATGCAGCGGAGAGGAGGGACACTTCAGATGTGTCCAAAACAAACTGTCTGGATGATCATTTAGATACCCATCCTCATTTTTAATGTGTGAAACATGAAGGAGTTATGTCAAAGTTGTTCTTTTCCATTCCACAAACATGCATGATCAAATAAAGAAATATTCTGCCATTCAAAAGTTTAGCATCAGTAAGATTTTGTTTATTTATTTATTTATTTTCAGTTTTGAAATATAGATGTACCAAATATTTTAAAGATTATACATGGCTATAATATAATAAAATTAAAAAACACAATTTTTAACATTTAATTAGATTAGATTAGATAGATTAGATTCAACTTTATTGTCACTGTGCAGAGTACAAGTACAGAGCCAACGAAATGCAGTTAGCATCTAACCAGAAGTGCAAATAACAGAGTATATAAATAAAATAGCTATAAATAATAGCTCCAAAGCTGCAAAAAAAACAAACAAAAAAAATAGATATGATAAAACAAAATCAGATTACTACTTCTATTATTAAGAATTACACAATATGATCTTCGACCATTTTAACATTTAAATACATTTATTACAATCATCACAAAAAACCTTATTAAATGTTGCATTTTAGCTACTTATTTTGTATCAAATAATTTAATATTAAAGCTTAATTTAATAATACAATTATTACTCAAGTATTAAATTTGAAATCTTTTATTATTTGTATTATTGTATTATTTTGACCAAGACTGATGTTTATTTCCTTGTTTTGCAGTAAGCAAAGAGAGTTATGGTGGTCCCAACCTTATCAAGCTCACACCTGCATCAGACCCTGTATGTTATAGCACACACACACACACACACACACACACACACACACACACACAGATGTATTTGATAAATTAGGCTGCTTTTCCAGGAAAGGAAAATGGAAGTCTTAATTTACAACCACCCGCTGGATCCATGCTACGTAGAAATGCAACTCGCCACACACAAGTCCCCCAAGGAGCTCGGCTGATTGGCACGCTAATGTGTGTGTGTGTGTGTGTGTGTGTGTGTGTGTGTGTGTGTGTGTGTGTACATACTGATATCAGTGTTACTTTAGTATCATTTAGTTTCACGATTTTAGAAATTTTGTTGTATGCTTTTGTCATTTGAAATAGTTTTTTTTAAGCATGACTATTTGGCATTTTTAAATTTTTATATTCATTAGTTTTAGTTTATTTAGTTTGAGCAATTTTAGTACTTCCACTTTAAATAAAAATGAGAAAGGTTTCCTTGGCAAGTAGCTTTTTCTTTTTTTTTTTAGTTTTAGATTTTTTATATTTTTATTTTATTTCAATAGCAAAGATATATTTTATTGATAAAAATCTATATATTTTTAATGAAAATTACCCTTACACATAGATATGTTTTTATGCATTATTACTTAATACCAGCAAGGCATTAGTAATTCCACAGGAATGAGTATTCATTTCTTAATATAAATAAAGGGTAATACTATACCCAAACATTAAAGTTCAACAGATATATTGCTTCAAATGGAGAATTTTTTTATATATATATTTCCCCTTCGAGGGAACTCGCACTGTGTCCTCTAGCAGACACTATGGGGACTGCCGCCAGCAGGACCGGTGTTGAACTCCAATCCCATTGGCCCACGTAGCCCGTGACATCACAGGCGGGCACCTGGAAGTATAAGAGCTTTCAGTCACCAACGTCACCAACTTTCAGGAGCTGTTTGTTTGACAGTGCGTGTGAAGCCGTTATGGAGAAACCAAGGCAAGTGAGCGTTTTAGAAAGTGTGCGTCTCCGTGTCCAAGGTTTCTGACACCCGAGGACACACGCGATCTATGTGTTATGTGTCTTGGTGAGGAGCACATGCGTTTAGTGCTCGAGGGCTCTGAATGCGCTCATTGTGAGAATTTCCATTCCCATTTGTCCCTCCTCTCGAGGGACTAGCGTATGCGTCTCTCGGTTCGAGTTCTGCTGCAGCCAAGACATGGTGAAGATCGTGGGGTTCACAGGTCGAGCCTGCAGAAAAGTTTGCGAAAGGTATGGACCTTTCGAAAGTTTGCGCTGCGAGCTTGAGTGCTCGGTGGGATCCAGACGCTCTTTCTCTTGGGTTATCAGATCCCGCGGATAGAGCTATATTGGGCTCATCTAGTGAGAGTCAAGGCATGGATGTGGTTTGAGATGGCGATGACAGTGTGAGCACTGAATCCTCCCAACCTCACTCCAGCCCCGCATACGGGGAAATGCTGGGAGTAATGGCGACCCGCCACTAAGAGGCTTGATTTAGTTTGTTCATGTGAAAAGCAGA
>NW_015548309.1:2977918-2978492 GCF_001515605.1 Sinocyclocheilus anshuiensis | reverse complement strand
GGAACTGCTGGGAGTAATGGCGCCCCGCCACTAAGAGGCTTGATTTAGTTTGTTCATGTGAAAGGCAGAATTAGATGAGCGCTTTCTGGCTGGTCATAACCTCCCCTCTCCCAGCAGTCTCCCCTTTCTTCCCAACCTCCACACAGAGTTAGTGAGATCATGGGACAGTCCGTATTCGGCTCGGCTGCATCTTTTTCAGCATGCGGATTACACTAAAGTTGTGCCAATAAGCAAACTGCTGCTGCCATTGGGTGTGCGATGGCAGCAATGGTGGCTACGGAGAGGCATTTGTGGTTAAATCTCGTGGATATCGGGAAGAAGGAGAAAGCCTTTTTTCTTGATGCTCCGCTTTCGCCTTCCAGGCTTTTCGGCACCTCCGCTGAGGCGGTGGTCGAGAAGTTCTGGCGAGCGCTAAGAGAAAGAGAGCGGATCTCAGGAAGGTGTTGGATGAGAAGCTTTCCGTTTCAAAACCGCACTCTGATTCTAACACTTCTTGATGCTTCTATATATATACAGCGGGTACGGAAAGTATTCAGACCCCCTTCAATTTTTCACTCTTTGTTATATTGACGCC
>NW_015548309.1:2962871-2977705 GCF_001515605.1 Sinocyclocheilus anshuiensis | reverse complement strand
CCCACTGTATATATATATATATATATATATAGACTTCCTACATATTTATTTTGCACAGGCCCAGGTGCTCATCTGGTCGTCTCTTGATTTCTAGAGCACAGATGGGGTCAACGCTAGCACTCTTCAGCTAATGGCTCAAGCAGAGATGAAGGGAACAGCTCAGCCTTAAATTGGCCATGTAAACAGTGTGCCGGGCTCTCAGGAGACGCTCGCTGTGGCCTTGACTCTTGTTGTTGTGCTTTCCTTTACTCCCTCTTCAACTTTCTCTCAATCCTGATAATGCACTTAAATGCAACATTTTTAAGGCCGCGTCCTTTCTCTCTTGCTGAAACCCACTATTGCCATCAAACTAAAGCCTTGTGTGACTGGATACTCTATATATTTTTTTCTTTTTCTATATATGTTTTCACTTCCCTCCCATTTGCCATCTGCCTTCACGTAACTTCAAGGTGAAGTATTGATGGTATTTTCTGAAATGAGAACACATAAATGCCATTATATTATATTGAGCTATTAACAAATTATACAAACAGTATTTAAAAAGTACATTTGTAGTATATTCTAACTAGAAAATTTCTAGGGTGTGAGTTTACCAGGTCAACTAAACAAACATTGTATATATACTGTTGTTTTTTAAAGATATTAATACTTTTGTTCAGCAAGGATGCATTAAATTGATTAATAGTGACGTCACCGGTTTTTAGAAAAGTATTAAGCAGCCCAACTGTTTTGTATGGAAGCCTGTTTCCGCCACTGAATAAAAAAAAAATTTAAAAAAAGGTTATTGCAGCTTTTTATCTCACAATTCTGACTTTTTTTCACAGAACTGTGAGATATAAACTCGCAATTCTGACTTTTTTTCTCACAATTGTGAGTTTATATCTCACAGTTCTGACTTTATTTCTCAGAATTGTGACTTTATGTCTCGCAATTGCGCGTTTATATCCCGCAATTCTGACTTTATTTCTTAGAATTGCAAGTTCATATCTCACAATTATGACTTTTTAACTCGCAATTGCGAGTTTATATCACACAATTCTGAGAAAAGATGTCAGAATTGCGAGTTTGTATCATGTAATTCTGAGAAAAAAAGTCAGAATTGTGAGATAAAAAGTCACAATTACATTTTTTTATTTTTTATTCAGTGGCAGAAACAGGCTTCCATTGTTTTGAACATTGATCATAATAATAATAATAATAATAATAATAAATGTTTCTTGAGCAGCAAATCAGCGTATTAGAATGATTTCTGAAGGATCATGTGACACTGAAAACTGGAGTAATGATGCTGGAAATTAAGTTTGCATCACAGGAATAAATTACTTTTCAAAATATATTAAAATAGGAACAGTTCATTTTAATTTTTAATAATATTTCACAATACTGCCGAATTTACTGTACTTTGGATCAAATAAATGTAGTCTTGGTAATCTTAAGAGACTTCTTTCAAAAATATTAATGTAATCCTAAACAGCAAATTAATGTCAAATGTCCTGAAAAACTTTTTTTTTTTTTGTACAAATAAACTTTTTTTTTATTTATACTTTTACTTTAATTCATACTAAACAAAATGTTATACTTCATACTTTTTTGCTATTGATTTGTTGTTCTTGGAAAAAAAAATCCTGTCTTTCAAACTCACTAGAAGCATCAGACTCATTCAGCTCCTTACTTATTCTTACACAACCAAGATGCACTTCCCATCATTCTCTGTGGCAGAACAAGAACAAGAAAGAGCATCACTTGTACGCATGTCACATCACATCACACTTACAATCTCTAAACGCATATGTCGGGCAGTATTAGATTTGAGGGTCTTCACAGACCCTTTGTGCACTAATTGTGATAAAAGGAGAATCTTGGAACATTTTCAAGGTCTCTCCGTGGAAATGAACCGATGCGAACGCTCAGTGCATGAGGAACGTGTAACAGACCCCAGTGTGGGGTAAATTCTCACTCCACTCGCCCTTTCATCAAGCCCCTGCATTGGGCACATGGAAGCAAATTGGGGGTGTGAGTGCACAGTTCAAACACAGGGAGAGGTCAACAAAAACCTGGGATTTGTGCAGTGAAAGGTTTATCTGCGGGTCGGCGGGGCATTTTGACACCACCACAGGGAGAATATCATCTCTACCAGAACCAGAGCAGACGGTCAAATGACTCAAGCGCTCTCTCCAGATCTGACCTTCCGGGAAGTTTTTTTGCATTCACAAGCCGCCGCGCCATATCCCACACTAACAACTGATGTAACGCTCTCTAAAAACACCAGCTTGCATGCGAACATCCCCCATTTGGCAAAAGTTTCCACAGCCACATTGCATTTAAACATTTATAGCACACCTGAAATCTCAAATTCATCGCTGCAAATATTGACTAATTTTTCCATCTGCATGGCTTTAGAGGGCTTGAAATGTAGACTGTAAAAATTATTTTTTGAGGTTGTAAATATTAGAGATTATTTGAGTACGTTTTACAGTTATTGAAATTGTAAAAATTTTTTAATTTACATCAATTTGTTTCAGAGTAGTGCACAAGTCTCATGAACTGCTTTCATAATACATGATGATTTTGTGCATTTTTAAAGATTGCAGTCCGAAAGAGCAGTATGGACATTCTTCAAAATTTCTCCATTTGTTTTCCACAGAAGAAAGAAAGTAATATGGATTTGTAATGACATGATGGTGAGTAAATGATGGCAAAGTTTTAATTTTTGAGCAAACTATTGTTTTAAAAGACAGCATGAAAAGGCATTCGCAACCTATTTTACCTATGTAATGTTACATGGTTTCTGAAACATTGGTTGCCAAAAAGCTATGCGAAATCTAAAACTTCTCATCAAAAACTAACACTATGCTTTTTCTGCCTTGCAAACACTATCGTAATCTCAAATGCAACGTGATTTTAATGTTCATTTTAATAAATTTTATACATTTTAAATTTGTTATTTTAATAAATTGATTAAAAAAATGTTTTATAACAATCATTCATAAAAACATTAATGTATTGTAAAATAAATTAATAAAATAATAAACAATAATAATTTAATAATTTTAACCATTTTTTATTATTATTGATTAGCAGCCATAACATCTACATAGTACATACATTTAATGGTACTAGGTTAAAAAACAAAACAAAACATAACAAAACATACAACATAACACAACACAACAAAACATAACATGACATAACATAACATATAGCATAACATATACCAAAACAAAACATAACAACATATAACATAAAATAACATATAACAAACATATAACATAACATAAAAAAAAAGTGATTATTCTGAAATATTTGATATGTAAATGCCAATTGTTAAATTGTTTTCCAGAGAACTATCCACCTTATTTTTTCAGTAAGAGCATCACCTTTCAAGTCAAGTCACTTCCGGTGTCATCCGCTTCCAGCTATTTTTAGCTGTACAAAACAGCTTGTTTTTACCATATTATTTTAATGTATTATATTAATTATGAACACACTGGTTTGTATAAACACAATGATTTTGCTGCTTTACAAGCACTAGCGTTGCCTTCTGGAAATGCAAATCTAGTTTAAAGACTGTCATTTTAATGTCCATTTTTAGCATCATAGCCTAAACGTGCCGTTTAATAGCAATGCAGCACAAATAGCACCATAAAAGCGGCTCCTAATAATGGAAGGCTTGTGTCAAAAGGTGCTTGGTTGCGTGTGAGTTATGCATTTATAACGTTACATGTCAGCCAGCCATAACAGCAGCGCTCAGGGTGGAATTTAATTAGCCAGAAACGACAGCAAGACGGAGAGACACTGAAGCCATGCGGTAGCAACAGATTTTGATCTTTTATTTCTTCATCTGAAACCATAAAGCATCTTGGAGCTCTGACAGAAATGTCAAAACCTGGCACGATATGATATGCAAATAATGTGAGCATACGCCTCACCTATCTCATAATATTTCTGTTCTATCTATTGCTTATCATCATTTACAAGAAATAGCTATATTTGGTGATGGCCTAAACACGAAAAAAAAAATATCCCCTCACTGTCAGTTATAAGCCTTTTTGTTGATGCTCCTCAAAGACATTCCCTCAGTGGAACTTAGCATAATTAGATGATCATGAATTCCCAGATCCAATCAGCGCAAGTGTTTCCTGTTTCTTCGGCAATAATAACACGAGAGCTCACTAACAAGCTAAGCGCTAACAGCCCGCTCGCTTTATTTTTATTACAGATTAAAGCTGAAATCACTCGGGCTAAATTGCTGCATTGGTAGAGTGTGAAAGTAACTGTGGCACAATCACGGCCCGAATGATTATTTGTTTGTCCGCAAATTGGTCTGAATCACAGGATCGCTCTTTGCTAAAGGTCGAGTATGCGCTCAACAATGATTTTCGAACGCGTTTTTATTCTGTGACCTTAATCATACCCATTTTGCAGACTCGATTAAGCCGTTTCACCTTTGAAAAGCAGATAGGTGCTGGGAAACCAGCTGGTTAATGGTGCGTTAACTCACTTCTCTCTTCTTCTCCCCCATCATTTTAAAGCCACAAGCAATTTATCGCTTAAAAAATAATCTCTCTCTCTATACATATATATATATATATATATTTCATAATTCTTTTTTAGAAATTTGCGACATTATAAATATCACTTTTGACCCATTTAATTATTTTAGTTATTTATTTTGATTTTATTATTTTGTCATTTTAATCATTAATTTTTTATCCTATGCCTAACTTTCAGTAGAGTATTACAGTTTCAACAAAAATATTAAGCAGCAACATTGATAAACATAAGAAATGTTTCTTGAGAGACATATTACCATGATAATATTATTTCAACATTTTAAAACAACATTGCTGCAAAACTGTATGCGCAGCAAACTAATTATAGCAATTAATTAATCTGCATTTGTTTACATTTTAAATGTATTAATTTTTATTTTTATATTAAAAAAAAAGGCATTAATTTGATTGTTAAAATAAAATTTTTATTTTTATAGACAGATATTATATGAAGTGCCGATTTCCCAAACATAAATTTTTTTTATATGTATTCAATTAATCAACATTAATAATTAGGGCTGGGTTTTGACACAAATTTCACGATTCGATTCGATTCGATTCTCATTCACAAGCTTGCGATTCGATTCGATTCAATATCGATTAATTTGGATACATGTCAGGTACAGTACATGCCAAATTTTCAAAGAAAAAAAATCTCTCAATTAATGCTGTAAAATATTCATGAGAGTCAGTTGGTAATACATTACTATAATATTGAAGGTTAAAACTGACTGATTTGTTAAAATTAAACAATGAAGTTTTAAAAATAATAAAGTTACAATTACATAGGCTAATATTTCTACTTCAATTCGTTTTTTGAAATATAAACAATGGTGGCTGTCATAAAAACTAGATGAATTTATTAAAACATTAAACATTGAAGAACAGTACAATTTATAATGAATATGTTATGCATATGCACCATATAAAATGCCCCTCTCTACAGTTTATGGTCACCAAATATGTTTTTTTCTGAGGTAAATGTGACATTACATGACATTGTTTACAAGACATTATATTGACGTCTTTGCGAGGAGGAAACACTGATTGAGAGATTACATGAGACAGGATACGGATTGTAAAGTTGTACTCTTTCTTTTAACTTACCTTTGGATGCTTAGTCATGTTTATTTTGTGCTGAAACTGGTATTAATGTGGAAGAGATGATCAGTTCACGTGCGTCTCGTGCTGCCGCATATATACATACATACACATACATACATAAATATACAAATTTGATTGTAAAAAATATATATATTTTGAGTTAAAATTGTTCATGATATATGTACATATTTACTGGGTCCCTTCAAATAAAAACAAGGTAGCAATTCTCTTTGGTATCCTTTGCTTCTGAACACAACTGAATCCTTTTTCATTCCAGACATGCAGGAACCTCGACACCACAATACCCTCAACCTCAACCGCATCCAGTAATCGTGCAACTCCCACTGAGAGCACTGCTGATACATTTGTGGTGAGAAACATGCTTCCACACACAAGCACAGAATATATAAAGTGCATTCATACACACACACACACACACACACACACACACACACACACAAACACACACAGCCTGCATGGCAGAGTCCAAAAGTAAAAGACAAACACACACAGGATCGAGCCACCAGCAGGTCATTGTAAGCGATATGGCAGCAGCCACAACATCATTTCCAACAGTGTGTGCATTTGCGTACTTCGACTACAAACAGCGGCGTTTTCCTTTCTACTGTAACTGTAATGATTGCTAATCCATTTAAGCCTTTTATCTTTGCAGCTCTGGTTGGAGTATATATGGAAGGACACAGCAAACAGTGAGCTAAAGCCTTACAAGAAGCGTTTAATTCAGAAAACTGTTGTGGTCAGCCAGTCAACCCTTGCTAAAAACGTCCGGTCTTGCATGCGAACTGTGTTAAAAAAAACAATATTTTTAACACAGTTAAAAATTTTAACACCGTAATTTCAAGAAAGCTTTCAATGTCCAAAAACATAATGAAGAGCCTAAATCACAGCCAACCAGAATGTATTTGATGCTTAGTATGCATAAATATAGAGTGGGATTGTAGAATAATAACTGTTGGTGGCGCTAAAGCATTATGTGTAACTAGATAAGTTCGCGAAGAAAGTTTGAAGTTGGCTTGAAAAATCCTTGACTGAAAGTTTGAAGCAGTTCTAAAAACGAGATGTTTGAAAGTTTAGATAGATTAGATAGATGTTGATAGCATGTTTCCAGCCTGATTTAGCACATTGCTAACATGATTAGCATGTTTCTAGCATGATTAGCATGCTGCTAGCATGTTTTTAATATAATTAACATGTTGTTAGCATGTTTTTAGCATGACTAACTTGTTAGCATGTTTTAACATGAATAAGCATGTTGCTAGCATGTTTTTAACATGATTAGTATTTTGCTAGCATGTTTTAGCATGATTAACCTGTTGTTAACATGTTTAGCATTATTAGCCTGTTGTTAGCATGTTGCTAGCATGATTATCATGTTGTTAGCATGTTGCTAGCATTATTAACATGTTGCTAACATGTACCTAACATGATTAGCAAGTTGCTAGCATGTTTTTAGCATGATTAGCATGTTGCCAGCATGTTTCTAACAAGATTAACATGTTGCTAGCATGTTTTTAACATGATTAGCATGTTGCAGGCATGTTTTTTGCATGTTGCTAGCAGGATTAGCACACTGCTAACATGTTTTTCAAGCCAACTTAACTATATATAATGACATTTTATAACTTATAACTTTCTAAGGGGCAAAGTGCTTTGTAAAGGCTCACGCCACTTTGCCTCACTCGTAGCCTCCTCTTTTAAACTGACTGATACAGGGCCACATGCATCAAATTCATCAACAAATAACTATGCAAATAAAAATCAATGGCCCACCAACAGAAAATCTCTAGCTCTCCAATTAAAGCATGAGCTGGAACAAGGGCAACACTGGAACGGCCGCACTCTACTACATTAATACAGTGACAAGTCCCTTCTGGAGAAGTGCTACATTATAAAGCACTGTTCTCCACGCTGGAAACAGAAACATTATGCTTATCAGAGGTGATGAATTCTTTATGAATTTGTTAAATAACATCAACTGATTTCCTGCAAGGGTTATTCGCCTGAGAGCCAGTGATGATTCATGTTTGTCCGTGTTTGACCTTATATTTTTTTTATCCTGGTGTACACTGTAAAAAAGGGAAAATGTGCAGTTGTTGAATGTTCACTAAAATGTAGATATTTGACCATATGAACCACATTTCAAATAAAATGAAAATAAAAAATATTAACATATGCAACAGCAATTAATTAATGAGCATATTATATTTCACTTACATTTTAAATTTATTAATTTAATTGTAAAAAAAAGAAAAAAGAAAAAATTACAATAATTGTATTGTAAAATAATAATAATAATAATAATTTAATAAAGTGCTATCAAATTTTTTATTAATTGATTTGTAATGCACATATGATGGTACTAGAGGTCCCTTATTGTGAAAACAAGGTAGCTATCCTCTTTAAAATATATATTAACATATGTGATAGCAATTAATTTATAAGCATATCATTACATTTTAAATGTATTAATTTAATAATAATAAAAAAAACTTGTACTAGAGGTCCTTTATTATGAAAACAAGGTAGCAGTCCTCTTTGAGATGTATACAATGAAATGGAATGAAATAAAATGAGTGATATATTTGACAAGTAAACTACCTGACTGAATCTAGACAAAAAAAATAAAAAATAATGAAATCAACAAACAATTAAATCCCCAAACACTTTTTAAAAAACCGTAAAGGTCAGTTAATTGCTTATATGTCATCAATATATCTAGAATTTTGGTCTGTTCTAGAAACGTCTATGTTGGGTGCATATGTGGGTTAATATCAGTTTCATGCAAACCATAAAAAATACTTTTCTATGGATTACTGGATTCAATTTGTTGCATTAGCAACAACATAACAAGTGGCCACTAAGACCCCAGCATCATGCCGTTCTGCCAAGCATCCATTTCCACGTCAAAAGTATTCCAAACACTCGCAAGTAGACTAAAAGCTTTTCTCCACAGCGGGAGCCAGCAGACATTCACTGCGGTTTGATTAGTGGAGGTTCTGATGTGTGTGTGTGTGTGTGTGTGTGTTTTCCAGCTGCACAGGCGAGATGTGGATGTAATTGCTGTAAGTGTTGGGCAGCTGGTGTGGAGGAGGCGTCTGCGATCTGCTCTCCGACATCTCTCTCTCTCGCACTCTTTGCACTCTTTACATTGCACACAAACAGCAATTTTGGAAGCACACAGACACACAAACCTTGACAGCATGTTTGTCAGCTCGCAAATGCATGTGAATTTCACTCCCCTCCATCTCTCTTTTACCATCTAGCCTCCTGAGATGTTCGTGGCTATGCTAATGAAACCCTGAAACACCTGCAAACTTGCTTGGCGTCGTAAAAAACTGTTGTATGCTATTGATATAATTCATAAGCTCACTTTGTCAGACATTTAAAGGAGGGAGCTCAGTTAGCCTCACACCTCAGGGGCTTCATCGCAGGGCCAGGAGGAGCCGAAGCCTTTCTCCTCTCTTCATTAATCATCATTAACACTGGGCAGCTCGGGCTCCATGGGCCTGCCTGCCACGCTACCACTTTTAGCATCTTGGCTAGAGATGGAGAAAGACACAGAAGGGTTGGCAAAAAAAAAGATGAAGAGAGAGCTGTAAACCATAGCTTTCAAGGTACAGTTAATATAAACTCATTAAAGTCGACATGAAATGTCATTCACAACCCATTTTATGTCAATAATTAAGCAATATTTGAGCGAGATTGAAATCCTAATGGAAATGCCAGCATTAAATAGTTACTTATTAACTATTAGCAAGATTTTGTTCTTGTAGTGTAAAGTGTAAAGCATGGCATCGGCAAACAACAAGGTCATGCATTTGATTCGCAGGGAATACATGAACTGATCAAATGTATATATAGTGAATTCAGCACAAGCTGCTTTGGATAAAATGTGTAAATGTAGTCTAAAACAGAAGTTTTCAAACCAGGGTGCTGTATAAAAGTTTAGAGAAAAACAGTGTAACAAATGTTAAAAGATTCAAATAAATAAATGTAAAAACAGACTAAAATAAATACATTTGATTAAAATAAATATTTAAAAACTATATTTCAATAAAATATTTAAATAAATATTTAAAAATGTATTTAAATATATACATTTGACAAAATAAATATTAAATAATTATTTCAATAAGCATTTAATAAAATAATATGAACAAACATGTTTCTTTAAAAATGTGAAATAATATAAATAAATAAATACATTTTGATTAAAATGTTTTTAAAATTATTTAAATATGGAAAAGTTTAGAGAAAACAGTGTAACAAATATAAAATAATTAAAATAAATACATTTTAAAAACAAATAAATTAAAAATGGATTAAAATAAATATTTTAAAGCTTATTTAAATAATTAAATTAATTTGATCAGAACAGATATTTAAAAAATTTAAAAATAATAAAATTTAATGAAAAATACAATTTGACTAAAAATATTTTACCAATTATTTAAATAAAAAATAAATAAATAGTACATCGAACAGTACAGTGCTATAGTGAGAGCAAAAATTACAATACATATACAGCACATAATATACTAACAAAATTGTATAATCTTATATACCTGCTGCTAAAAATTTGAAGATGGGGGTTCTTCGCACGAAGACAATGATATTTGGGGTTCCACAGCATCTAAAATTGTAAGTCGCTTTGGATAAAAGTGTCTGCAAAATGACTAAATGTAAATGTAAATGTAAAAGATTGAAAACCCTGTGCCAAAAATATAGCTAATTGGGTTAACATTAACCAATAATCTGTGCAGTCTAGGTTACATTAGCCGAAATGTAAAGTCGCTTCAGAGACGGAGCAAGTCATAACATTATGCTTACAGATTATGAAGACAAGTCCTTTCCTCTTTTGTTAAGATTAGGGACATGTTTGAAGAAAACAAATAGGGTTGTTTTGATTTCACGCTGACTTTAATGAACGAGTAGTTCAGTAGTGTAATTATTTTGCCCTGCATTATTGCAATTTGTCAGTGTGTTTGTTCTCAGGAGACTCTCTCCATGCAGTCAGATGACTGGGCCCCCAGGGGCCCCCCATCTGCAATAGAGCCATCATGCGAAAATAGGCCTCACATCTGTTCAGGCCAAACGGGGGCAAGTTTAAAGCAAGACAACCCACTTTTCACTCCTGTAGCTGTGCATGCTTATACTCCTCAGCACAATACAAGAACCGAACCCCAAAAAAAAAAAACACTCCACAAACCCCAATGGACAGCACTGACTGAAATAGGAACACAGGTGCTGTAATTCTCAGAAAGGAGAAACATCTCAAATTTTTAATGCACATGCTTGAACAGAAGGGGTAAACGAGGGAGGCTGTAGTTGGCGAGAAAGCAGTCATTTCATTATTTAATGGCATTGCACCGTTTAAAAGAGCACAGGAAAGCGATTGGTCAGCAGCATTTACAGTCCCACCTGTTCGTCAACAGGGTTTTAAAGAGCAGCAGGGACACTGAATTATTTATCAAATGTCACAGGACCTCATTAAATCCTCAAAAGCTCACGGCACACTTCACAATGCTGAGCCCTTTGACTCCTCTCAGAGATTAAATGTAGGAGGGCGGGACGGGTTCAAACCCACTGACTCACTCACTGACCCTGATTAATCCTGCGCGCCATTTGCATTCAAGTCTGTAAATAGTGTTTACATGTGTGCATGACATCGCTTTTATTGAGCCTGACCAGTAAGAGCTCATAATAGGCTTTTGATAAAGGTTGCAATATGTCGAGCAGGCAACTTCAGTCATTCTTGCATAGCCTTAAAATAATATTTAGTCAATTAACCTACACCTAAAAAATGCTTGAATATCAAACCAAGTAGTAAAATGAATAAAATAAAATTAATCAAATAATAAAATATATTAATAAAAATATGAAAACAAAAATATATTTTAAAAGTGTACTATATCTGTTGTAATATGTAATTTATTAATTAATCCAGTCATTCTTGTGCTGCCTTATATAAAACAATATTTAGACAATTAAATGTACACTTAAAAATGCTTAAATATCAAGCTAAGTAGCAGCTACAAACTTTTGCTGCAAAATTGAAAACCCCAAAAATAAATCCAAATACCAGTCAAAATTATGAAAATATGTTAAATAAATAAAATGTAATATTTTAAATGAAATATACCATTTTTAATAAATAAAAATAAAAAACGAATAAATAAATAAATAAAATGGAAAACCATCTAAAAACTAATGCTGCAAAATCGACAACCAAAAAATAAATCCAAACACAAAGAAAAATTATAAAAATATATTTGTTTAAAACAGGAAATCAATCAATCAATAAAAATAAAAAGCTAATAAATAAAAATAAAATAGATCAAAGAAAAATAAGAAAAACAAGAATACATTTTAAAGGTACTGTATCTATTGTTTTACAGAATTTAAAACCTAAAGTTATTTTGTGAAAAGTTTGGCCTGAAAAAGTGTACTTGTGCTGTCTTTATTTTAAAAAAAAAATGCTTCATGGTTTGACATTTTGTTATATAAATGACATTTGCACATTTTTAAGTGTGCCTTAAGTGTCCAAATACTGTTGGGGAAACTGTATAGCAAGACATATTACATTAGCATAATTCTCTCACTGTCCAATAACCTCGCAGGTTCATTTTTAGTCAGTAATTACCAGCAGCTAAATGTGCATTGCTCACCAGGGACAAAAGGGCACATCTTTATATCCAGTACTTTGATGTAATTTGCACCGTGGCTCGCCAATTCCCAGAATGCTCCGCAAAGATGTCTCTATATTCCATGGCCAGTTTACTCAAGCTGCCTGAGGCTCTTCTTTACCACACACACACACACACACACACACACACACACACACACACACACACACACACACACAGCAGCGCTCTTGTTGCTCTACAGACAAATTCTTAAGCAAACTATTGGAAATAAAACCATTTAAAAATAATTGTATGAAGTAAAAGCTTTATTAGCTTTCAAACATCTAATTTCAGGCCTGGATGAGATGTCCTTCTTAGCCGAAGAGAGCAGATGCTCCAAAACGCGGATAATTTCATTTGCTATCACTCAGAGAGTGACCCACTACCTCAGGACAGACTCAAAGCAAATTGCAACTAAATCCATTATAGCCCAATTTTAGCCCATTTTGCCTTATAATATCAGTCATGTTTGTTAAATGTTCTGTAATCCTGTGAGGCAAATCAGCATTGTGGACACTGCAGATGTTTTACAGGCATTCAGACTCCACTATACGGTTTAAATAAAGTGTACAATATTTAATAAAAAAAAAAAAACTAAATTAAATATGAAAAACAAAAACATATGTTTTAAAAGCACATTGTGAGACTTGAAAGCTTTCATTTAAAACTTGAAAAGGTGTTCTTGTGTTGTCCGCTGGTGAATTGGTTATTTGAACAAGCTCACTGGAATGAACTGTCCAATGAACCAGTTCATGGAAAAGAATCATGTTTCCCTGTTGCTTGAGACTATGGATTACAGGTAATCATGTTTTAAATAATATTCAGTTTCTTGCACAGACTGATCATTTTGCTTCATAAGACCTCAATATACCGTCAGGAGCCACGAGTATTAATTTTGTGTTGCCTGATATGCTTTTTTTGACTCTCAAGATGTGCAGGAATGTACAAGAGAAGAATGTGCAAACAGGTTGTACATGGGTAGTTACATAGCAGTAATAGAGGTAAAAAAGTAAATAAATAAAATATTACAGAGATTGCTGTGTGCAAGTGACAATGTCAGTATATTAAGTGTCTTACTGATAATTAAGTGAAGTCATGCTTGTGTTAAGAGACTGAGTTTGAGTTTAGGAGCCTGATGGCCTGGGGGAAGAAGCTCCTCCTAAGTCTCTCGGTTTTTGCCATCAGGCTACGGAAGCGCTTACCAGATGGCAGCAAAATGAAAAGACAGTTACCAGGGTGGTTGGAGTCCTTGATGATTTTAACAGCTCTGCTTTTGCAGCGTTTGAGTACCATCGTTCAAAGCGATGGTAGCTGTTGACTTGCATTTTATGAATCACCAAACACCACGGTTTCAGCTAAAAATCTACTTTTTAGATGAGCATCATTTTTTACTGAAGAAGAAAAGTCACCTAATGTACATGTGGATGGCCTGAGGGTGAGTAAATTAACAGCAAATTTTCATTTTTGGGTGAACTATCCCTTTAAATGTGCTATAGCCCTGTGAGGAAAGTCAGCATTGTCTCCACTGCAGATGTTTTACAGGTATAGACTCCACTACACTGTCGAAACATTGCACTTTTATCCGGATGTGATGAGGGCTGATATCAAGGCCTGCAGCCCCGTGGCCTCGCACGTTTACAAAGCTTAACACCCGTCTAATGAGAGACCAGTCATCCCTTTGTGCCCCTACGGATTTTAAAGCTTCTCATCCATCCTACATGCTCTTTCCCTTTCCTTTTTTTCTGGCCTGGAGACTGTGAAAGATTTAGAGACGCTTGTAAATGAGATGGAAGCTCTTTCCCTTGTGTGCGTCCCTTTTAAAAATATGGGCTTTAAAGCAGTGGAGCGTATGGAAAATGATCTATAATGGTGCTGGGGATCCTAAAAGCCAACAATGGACATCAACAATCTGCCCTCAGATCCGTTGAAGCTCAGCCTTGTGCCATTAACGGTCAGGTGTGCGCGTTTGTCAAGATTTCATCATTAAATGCAAGCTTAATCTGTCATGGACAGCCGTGAAACCGTGCTTCAGCAAGACCAACAAACGGAATAACAAAGTGACTGCAAATGGATGCAATCACCTGTTTCTGAGAAATAAACTCGTTCGGCATGTCAAATAATCAACCAGGCAATAAAAAGAACAGCCTTGGGTATTTTGCAGCTAAACGGGTCACCGATACTAAATCGATTAGAGAAATGAAGCGATTTCTCACCTCACTAGGGGTCACACCCTGGTCATTGCATTTTTCAATCCCCATTCTCCAATTCATAACCATTCAAATAAAACCAACCTGGCACAACCGAACTATACATCCCTGCAAAATTGCATGGTTGATCATTAGAAAAATTATATCCAGCAACAACAATCTATATAAAAATCTGTATAATATTTTATATTTAACATATCATTTAATATACAATTTACTTAAAAATTAATTATTTTAATACATTTATTATTAAATAGAATTTA
>NW_015548309.1:2949753-2960273 GCF_001515605.1 Sinocyclocheilus anshuiensis | reverse complement strand
CTTGTGTGCGTCCCTTTTAAAAATATGGGCTTTAAAGCAGTGGAGCGTATGGAAAATGATCTATAATGGTGCTGGGGATCCTAAAAGCCAACAATGGACATCAACAATCTGCCCTCAGATCCGTTGAAGCTCAGCCTTGTGCCATTAACGGTCAGGTGTGCGCGTTTGTCAAGATTTCATCATTAAATGCAAGCTTAATCTGTCATGGACAGCCGTGAAACCGTGCTTCAGCAAGACCAACAAACGGAATAACAAAGTGACTGCAAATGGATGCAATCACCTGTTTCTGAGAAATAAACTCGTTCGGCATGTCAAATAATCAACCAGGCAATAAAAAGAACAGCCTTGGGTATTTTGCAGCTAAACGGGTCACCGATACTAAATCGATTAGAGAAATGAAGCGATTTCTCACCTCACTAGGGGTCACACCCTGGTCATTGCATTTTTCAATCCCCATTCTCCAATTCATAACCATTCAAATAAAACCAACCTGGCACAACCGAACTATACATCCCTGCAAAATTGCATGGTTGATCATTAGAAAAATTATATCCAGCAACAACAATCTATATAAAAATCTGTATAATATTTTATATTTAACATATCATTTAATATACAATTTACTTAAAAATTAATTATTTTAATACATTTATTATTAAATAGAATTTAATATATAGAATATTTGTAATTTCATTATAAATTCATATCAAAAACTCACATTCCCTTCAGTAAATGTAAAATAATTCAATTTAAAGTAATTAATTTAATCATGAATTTAAAACATAATATTTAATATAATTAATACTTAACATATAATTTAATAATAATATAAATATGTATTATTATTATTTATTTATTCTCACATGCCCTTCAGAAAAATGTAAAAATAAATAAATAAATAAAAAGTTTTAAATTAATTTAATTACCTATTTAAATATAATTTATTTAAAATACAATATTTAATATATATGATTTATATTTAACCATTCAATATACAATTTAATTAAAATTACTTTTTAATTTAATTTAATAGAGAATATAGAATATTTTTAATTTCATTGTAAATTCAACACAAAATCTCCCTCAAATTCCTTGTCTGCTCAACAATAAGTTTAAATATATTATATCTGCCTCATTCTGACATATATACCACTCTATTAACCAATAAAGTGAACCAAACAAACCTATATATTAGCTGATCTAAAAGTCTAACCTGAAGCTGAGAAGGTATGGAATGACAAATCGTTTTTTCAACTGAGTTGCACGCTTTTAGCAGCGCATTATATCTGTCACAGGCAGAGATGCGTGTTGACATGCAACTTTGTACCTGTCAGTTTTCATATTTGGAAGATCTTCTAAATAATCTAGCAGCTTTTGAGCTTGTGCAACATCCGTCCAAACACATATATACATCTAACTTTATATGTATATATTACATATAAAGTTACAATAGTTACAATAATAGAATCAAATGAAAACATGAATTTTGTAACTTTATATATAATTCATCAAACATTCTTAATGTTCACATTCAAAAGTAGTGCAATGCGATCAGTACATTCAAATAAAGCTGCTAACTGTCAAATCTGTCAACATACTGTCAACAATTCAACATACACCTATATAACATGTCTTGTTTTAGAATGACAGTGTGGACAGCGATGTTTATTATGAGTTCTATATGCTGGCACGGCACTGAGATGTTATAAATAACCTTACATAACCCTTGGAAAGACTAAAGGCTCCTAATGGTGTACATTCAAACCCACCATCATGACACACTCTTAGTTAGCTTGTGTGTATAAAATAAGAGGGAGAGAATTTAGGGGAAAGCAAAGTGCACTGCTCCATCTCTGTGTGTAGGCTGAAGGCTCATGAAAGGCAGACAGACCCACTGCGCTGTGCATTAGATGTGCATTAATCTGACACTTGGCAGGAATATGTGTCACTTCTGTATGTTCAATCTGCCACATCATGAGCGCTGTGCTGACAGAGTAGACTCTGATTAGTAGTGCTCTTACTTAGGGGTAAAGATATGAACAAATCTATAAACATAAGTAGCGATGTTGAGCAAATGTGCCATTGGTTTATAAGCAATCAGCATTTTCACTTGACGAATGATAAAATGAGTGGAAAAACACCATACAGTATACTTACATTCAATTGTCATAGCAACCATTTAGAAACACCCTATCAACCAGACCCTACAACCACCCAAACTACCTAAGCAAACACCCAGAACACTTTAGCAACCACCCAAATTCTCTAGCAAGCACCCATGACACCCTAGCAACCATTTAGAACACCCTAGAAACCACCTAGCAATTACAAGAAAACTTTAGAAACCACCCAGAACAACATAGTAACCACCAAGAACACCTAAACAACCACTCAGCAACTACAATAACACCTTAGCAACCACTTAGAACACCCTATAAACCAATTGGCAATTACAAGAACACTTTTGAAACCACAAAGGACAACATAGCAACCACCTAGAGCAAAACACCATAGGAACCACCTAAAACACTCTAGAAATCACCTATCGCTAACAAGAACAGTTTAGAGAACACCTTCTGTAAGCAACCACCTAGAACAACCCTAGCAACCACCCAGAACACCTAAGCAACCACCCAGCAACTACAAGAACACTTTAAAAACCACACAGAACATCATAGGAACCACTAACCAACTACAAGAATACTTTAGAAACCACCTAACAATGACAAGAACACCATAGCAACAACGTAGACACACCCAAGCAACCAATGTATCATTGTTGTGGCAAGATTAAATGGGTTGGTTTCTTCAGAACATTATTAAATGTAAAAAAATATTCAGTTGTCATAGCAACCACCCAGACCACCTAAACAACCACCCAGACCATATAGAAAACCCTAGCAACCACTCAAAACACCATAGAAACCACCTAGCAACAACAAGAATACTTTAGAAGCCACCTAGCAATGACAAAAACACCTTAGCAACCACCCAGAACACTCTAGCAACAACGTAGACACACCCGAGCAACCAGAGGCACCAGAGCACTCATTTTCTTCAGAAAATTATTAGAATACACATATTCCGTAACTATAAAAAAATGATTCAGACTAGTTTGTGCCTTTTCATGGAACACGGCTGTATGTTGCAGCGGTGATATGGATATATGAAGAGTCTCAGCTCTCTACCTTCCCTCAGCCCTTCTAATCTCGACAAAACCCTTCTCTTTATTAAGGGATTAAACTGTTGACAGTCTATGCATATATCTTCATTTGGCTCCTTCGCCGATCAAAGGTCCACTGCTGAACTGTAATATACCGCTGGCTCCAATCGAGCACCCGTGGGCCAGACAGAGGGTGTTTTAATGCACGACATGCATTGCAAAACTGGCAGCATGGCATGCTTTGCAGAGCCTAAACTCCAAAGCAAGACTTCTCTCCGAAGCGTGTGACACTAATTCAGCTCTGTCCACATTTAGGAAAGAGAGATAAACCCACTCTCTTCGTTGGATCCACGTCACACTTGCTGAGCCGATAAACGTCTTTGTCGCCCAAAGAGTATTTACATCAGTTTGTACTTTTACGCTTAGTGAGCGGTTAAATTGTTTATCCGCAGACAAGTACATTAAAATATGGATTTCTCAGTTTTGATGCCAAACTAGAGCACGCTTTCATCGTGTCCTCAATATGTCAAGGCAGTAACCTGACTGCTGCCGCCACATGAGAATCAGTGTCTTTTAAACAAGAGAACATCTTGCAGAGAAATAAATCCCACTTGTATGTTTGCATGTTATCACGTATTGTATGAGAGTTTGATGTTCCAGATACATGTGCATTTTATTCTCTATTTTTACATGTCATATCAAGTTATCAAATCTAACACTGTAGTCTTGCTTAATAAATATGACACTCAAGGCATTACAGACTGATAAAACCAGTGTGATGCCACGAGTATCTGAACACATGCTGTTTCACACAAAGGCCTCAGATATGATGGGCTAGACTAGTGTTCAAAATTTTGGGGTCAGTAAGATTTTTATTAAAATAATAATAATAATGAATACTTTTATTGAGCAAGGATGCATTAAATCGATCACAATTGACAGTAAAGACATTTAAAATATTACAAAAGATTTCTATTTCTAATAAATGCTGTTGTTTTGAACGTTCTATTAATCAAAGAATCTTGAAAAAAGGTTTAGCAGTTTCCACAGAAATTAAGCAGCACAACTGTTTTCAATATTGTTAATATGTTTCTTGAGCAGCAAATCAGTGTATTAGAATGATTTCTGAAGGATCATGTGACACTGAAGACTGGAGTAATGATGCTGAAAATTCAGCTTTGAATCACAGGAATAAATGACATTTTACATTATATTAAAATAGAAAACACTTATTTGAAATAGTGGTAATATTTCACAATATTAAGGTTTTTACTGCATTTTTTATCAAAATAAATGCAGTTCTGACGATAAGAAACTTCTTTCAAAACCATGAAAAAATGGGTTTTAGTCCATATTTGTAAGCTTTGAGGTTAAGCTATATGCTACTATACTCTCAAAAGTTGACAAAATTAACTTTTAGCTCATAAAAGTCTTTCTCTTCCATTGAACAGTCAATTCAGTGTTGATTCAGTTCAGTCCAGTAACTGTCAAGTTCATCAATTATGAGCTCAATAAAGCTATGAAGAGCTCTACAGAAGACAATAGTGTTGCTATTTAGCTCGATTGAGTTCAACACTGAATTCAGGTAACCTCATATCACCCACTTTGACCTCTGCCATTTTTAGCAAAGACTTCGTTCACATGCTAGGACAGGCTTTCCTGCACTAACTTCTGACTCCTCGGTTAAACACGGAGACAGATTACCCGTTGAGAAGCCACTGGTGGGGCAATTTAATTAACGAAGACGTGAGATAGAGACTTAGCGAGAATGCGTTTCAGGGCTCCCTCTTATTGAAGAGCAGCTTTGCAGATCTGAACAGTCCACTTCTCCTGACGATTCCTCTCCAATAATTATGGTCTGTTCTCCTGGTAATTTGCCACAGTGTCATTTCGCTGCACGGAAAAGAAGGGCCTCTCGGTACAAGACAACCTCAGCCTTTCCTCCCCTCATGACTTCAGGGTGATTTCTTAATTCAGCACGTCGCCTCATGAATAAAAAAAACAAAACAAAGATGGCTGCAATAAAATCACGCCGACAACATATTAATAACACATTTACATTCAGCCATGACTCGTCTGCCACTGTGATGCAAGCCTGGCAATTAGAAGTTGAATGCTTTTGTAGTATGCCGCTGAAGCGTTCCTCTGGGTCTCTGCACTGCTATCGAAGGCTAACATCAACATTTAAGATTTTACGAAGCACCTGTGGTGCCATGCAGTTTAAAGCAATAGTTCACCCAAAAATAAATGCATAAAATGGATATTTATAGTCATGGATTGACTGATTGATTTTCGTTTTATTGAAAAACCTCGTGAACTGGCTTCGAAGAAAGCATAATGAAGGCTATTTTGAACTCCTAATGCAAAGGACACTTTGATGTTAGCTGTTGCTAATAATACTAATAATGTGATACACAAAATAAGCATCAAAATGCATTGCACACAGACACTTATCAGTTTTGAATGAATTAAGTATATTTGTGTGCCATCTTGGAAGTGAAGTTCCACCAAGCTTGTTGCAATGCATTTTAGGATTGGCTTTTACATGCAGAATCTGACCAAAACAAGGGAACTTAGAAGGTAACACAACCAATCTTTTGATTGATTTGAAGCATACGTTAATTTTAGCTGTTGCTAAGCTAATAATGTGATACGAATAAGCAAATAAGCGTAAAAATGCATAGCACACCGAAACTTTTCAGTATTGAATGAATCAAGAATATTTGTAAAAAAAAAAAAAAAAAAAATGCGTGTGCTATTTTGGAAGGAAATTTACCAGTCTCATCAAAACAAGGGAACTTAGAAGGTAGCACAACCAATCTTGTTGCTTCCTACATTTTGTGACAGTCTTCATTTCCAAATGCACCTATAAAGCTTTAAATGCTGCCTATGTATGTAGTACACTAGGTTTTGGAACAGATCCATTTGAAGGAAGATTTGAAGCACTCTTAGATGTTAATTGATGCTAAACTAAGGATGTGATAAAAATCAAAAGCATAAAACACATAGAACACAAGGTTTTCTGTATTGAATGAATTAAGACATTTTAGGACTGTCTATTAGCATGCATGCAGAACACAAATTTGCTTTGGAATTTGACCAAATCAAGGGAACTTAGAAGGTAGCACTACCTTCTCATTGCTGCCTACTCTGTTAAAAAAAATAATAATAAAATATAAAAATCAAAACTGTCAAATTATTAATAAAAACTATAATAGTATTTCAATAATACTAAAATAACCTTACAATATGCTCTTTGATGCAATTCAATGACGACATTTTTTAAAACTCAAATTACAGTAGTCGTATGATTATGGATATATATATGTGTGTGTGTGTGTGTGTGTGTGTGTGTGTGTGTGTGTAAAATTTACTAGCAGTTTCTAAGTGAAAATTGTTTCAAAGTAAATCCTAAACCTTTTTTTTTTCCTTCAGTGTACCTTTTGTTACAGCCTTTATTTTCAAATACACCCAGAATGCTTTAAATACTGCCTATGCTAGCTTACTAGGCTTTGGAACAGAGTCATTGTGTTTAATGTTGAGTTTAATGTCAATGTTTTTAATTAATTGGATTCATTCCTTTTTTTTTTATTATGTACAGTCATTAAACTATACTTACATTCTGATTATAGTTCTGCATCAGAATATAACGCACCATAAAAGCACAATAAAAGTATCATAAAGCTAGTCCAACTTCAAGCAACATGTGGGTGACTTAAGACTGTCATTTGGTTACCAAACTGTAAGAAAAAAAAAATCAACTGAAAAACGCATAAAGTCCTGGCAGAAAATTACCAGTACCTTTTCAAACAAAAATGCAATTGTGTAATTCAAAATATGGGCAAAACACCTGTGAAAACTCAATACAGAAAATTCCTTCATATCAACAACACATTACATTGAGCCCTATTTTCTTTTACAGATTTTCTTAGATTGCAGAAGACATTCAATATTACTCATTTACAAACTCACTGAGAGAATCACTCTCATACCATCTTACTAAACCTGAGATACTCTAGCTTCCAGGCTGATGAGAGGCCAATCACCGTCAACAAAATTACGAGTCATGTACTGCTGTGCCCTCAAACAGTGAATTTGGCTGTTAAATAAGAGTAAGGCTGAATTCAGTGCTTTTATTGCTTCATGAATAGTAATTTAACCCATTCACATTTAAGCACCAACCTCATTAATATTAAACACTCAGCTCAGGTGCAAATAAACAGATACAATTACTAAGAGATCATTTATTCATAAACTAATTCAACCATATACCACACTCCTGGCTTGTATGCCAAACTGTACATATTTTAATGACTATGTACATAAAGCAAAACCAAACTACTACAAAGACGTATGACATATTTATGGTTCTATGATGGATATAAGCAAGAATAAAACATCAACAACATGTCCCCCATTTTCCCCACAGTCCCCACAGGCACCTGACTGGACCAAAATGGGGTCTTTATTACCAAAACCTGCACACAACAGCAGACATTCAGGTCAATGTTCAAACACTCATATTCTACCTGACCTGACAAGGCCAGAGCTCACAACTGAGACCAATTTCCCCAGCATGCTCTCCAGAGCTTTAGTTCATTATTCTTAGCCCAGAGAAGACGGCGCAGTAGGGGGTGAATTCATCTGGAGACGCACGCGCCTCTCACCAGCCTCTTCTGCAGCCTTGAGATTGGAGGCTCAAGGTCTTCAAAGCACATACCAGCTTATGGTTCTCCGTTATGGCTTGGGATCAGGTTTGTTAGGTTGTGATTTGAAAGAAAGCAACATACAAGCGACAAATTAAGAGAGAATTAAACGAAGAAAGGAAAGGAAAAGGAGCTACTGTTTCTCTACTAAGAAGGACTAGTTTCCCTTCCAATTAACTTTGCATCTTTCTCCAAGCTTTTTCAGAGCTGCAGTTATTGCAAAACATGCTTTTATGTATTACACTTCTCACACAGTCTGGAAATAATTCATTACGACACACATCCATTAGACTGCGTAATTACGCAATGCTGACAACAAAATTACACACTGACTAAAGATAATTTCACCGCACTACTTCTACGTTATTTAGGAATAATAGAAAAACAATTATTCTATTCTTTCTCTTTCTTTCTTTCTTTCTTTCTTTCTTTCTTTATTTATTATTATTACAGGAAATTTCTAGTGTCAAATCATGTATAACGTAATATAATAATATGAAAATACAGCAATAAATAAAGTAGTTGCTTTGTTGCACTATATATATATATATACAAGGACAACATATCAATCAAGTTCAGTTGCTTTGTTTGCGCTTTTTTGCTTGCTATGTATAATATATTATATAATCATTATAAATAATAAATATATAACTAAGAAAATATATATTTTAGTTGCTTTGTTTCACTATTAGGTGACACTTGCTGGTGGCAAAAATATAACAAAAAAATAAAATAAGCCACTAGCAAGCACCACTTAATAGAACAACCATTCAACAAAAAGTGTAATGAGGGACACAGAGAACAAGAATTTTAAACTCCTCGACTTTATGCCTTGATCTGTTAGTGATTCTAAAGCGAATGCCAATTATGTGTGGAAATGACATCCCTGCAGTGTAGGCGAACAGCCTATTTGAAATTCAAATGTCAGATGAGATTGTTTAGCACAGGGCTTGATGGGAAAGGCAAGTCCTCTTATTTGAAAGAAGTACCTGGTGCCGTGACCCGGCAGCATGAGGGGATGTTACGGTCAGAGGTTTTGCACACAAGATCAACTCCATTCAAGATAATTAGTGGTATGGCACAGAAATGACGGGTCTATGTGTAAAACGAACAGATGAAATCTCGCTCATGACCCTGAATTGAACCATATATGAAGACGTAAAAGATGTGCGAACTTGCAAGAGAACCACATTAGCTTGTGATAGAGAGAGCGAAAGAGAAAAAAGCCAGAAAAAGCAATGCAGAAAATAAGAGTTTAAAAGGAGTTAGGTGATAAATAGCAGCACTGTGTTTATTGGCTGCTTGTCAGAGATGCTTGTTTTCACCTCCGCCAAATGAATGCAATTGTGTGTTATTGTAAGCCAGAGAGAAAGAGCGAGCGAGAGAGAAACGAGAGAATCAGCAGTATTAGTATTCTGTTGTGGTGCTGGCTGCACTTTGTCAGGAATGGCGCTCTAATGGAGGATAAACGTCCTGTTTTCATGACCTGTTCTCCCTGCGCTCCTCGCTGCCCTGCAGGGAGAGACTGCCATCTTTGAGCAGCAGCACAGAGCCATATTTCTGTTTTTATCACCCTATTTTTCTCTCTATCGCTACCACACACACACACACAAACCCTCTCGTGCTGCATGTAGTGCTCGAGTACGACACCGTAGATATGCTGTAGACATTAATCTCCACTCATACACTCGACCGACTACTGAAATGAATCCATACCACACCTGAATTACCTCTCTATCTGTGCACAGTCCTCTTAAACACACTGCACTCGTCTCTACTTTAACAGCCGGGTGTATACATACAATCTAAAAGATGTTCTCACTGAGGATGGCAAATAGACTGCAAATTGTATTTCAGCTTGGTGAGACTGTTTGTATTACCTGTCGTTACAGAGAAACAGCTACTGCTGTGAGGAAGGAGATTTCTTTTCATGCCATCACACTATTTTGTGTCACATGAGCGTAATATCTAACCGTACTCTCTACAAGTTCCCTATAGCGTGATTCAGTATATCGTGAACGAATTCAGACTTCATCCACTGAATACTCTGACACCAATGACTCGATTACCAGCAACACAATTAATGCATTAGTTATTTATCAAAACATTACTATATAACATCACATTACTAGTATTTGTTTTGTTTATTGTGCATTTTCTTGTAGCAGAATGGAGATGTCACTCAACATGTTTTCACCTATT
Organism: Sinocyclocheilus anshuiensis; assembly: GCF_001515605.1. Classification (NCBI taxonomy): domain Eukaryota; kingdom Metazoa; phylum Chordata; class Actinopteri; order Cypriniformes; family Cyprinidae; genus Sinocyclocheilus; species Sinocyclocheilus anshuiensis. Next base: position 2,950,202 of record NW_015548309.1, on the reverse strand, counting down.
GGACTGGAACCTTATTTCGATAGTTTAAAAGGTTTTATAAAAAATATATATATATATATATATATATTTTTTTTTTTTTTTTTTCTGTCTCAAAGGTGAAGATCATTTTATGTTTCTTTCTGGATATGTACCGAAAATCATCCTCAAACATAAAAAACCTTTTAAAATATCGAAATACGGTTCCAGTCCAATAGGTGAAAATATGTTGAGTGATATCTCCATTTTTTTTTTTTTTTCATCATATGCTTCCATTTCTACCAAGCAGCAAGCAAGCACTGTGTTCACTAATTCCCTACTAGCAGTGTTATTTGAATATTATTTACAGTATATACTATTATACTATTACAATACTTATTACTATTTCAAATTAGCTTATATTTTTATATTTTCAATTTTCATTTTAGTTTTTCATTACATTTTAGTAATGTCGTGCTTTTGTTGTTTCTATT
>NW_015548309.1:2926391-2949502 GCF_001515605.1 Sinocyclocheilus anshuiensis | reverse complement strand
TTTTTTTTTTTTTTTTTTTTTGGGGGGGGGGGGGTTATATTTCTATTTAGGCTTTTGAGTTTGTTTTTTTTATTTTATTTTAGTTTTTAGTAACTTTAGTACTTCAACTTAAACGTTTATTTCAGTTAGTTATCAAGGCTGTATTTACAATTGTAAGTTTTTAATCTAATATTTAAATTGTATTATTTTTTTAATTGGGCTTGTTTTTTTTAAAGAAAGCCTTGTTATTAGTGACACCAGTGGCTGTTAAGTGAACTGCAGCCATCAACTTATTTTCTCATGCTCACACTAGTACACAATTAATGTACAACCCTATAGGAGAGAGATGTCGTTGTTGAGGAGATGTCGGGTTTTTTTTTTTTTTTTATGTTTCATTATAAGCTGTTTACACATTGGCAATAAAAAAAGCGATTAATACATGAAAATTATTACATATAACCCCTTTAATATAAAAAAAACAAACACTTTTTTAGTTTTAGTTAACAATGACAAAACTGTTTTAAAGCTGGCTTGAATATGTTCTAGACCATCAACTGTGGCATTATGGTGCCTTGGAAGCCTTTCTAAAACCTGTCTCCTTCAAATGTACCTTCAGTAAACCCCTGCCGTCTTTAACTGACAAAGCATTTTTGGACACCGAGCACTAATGAAAGAGTCAGTCCATCCACTCGACCAATTAAACGCTCAGTCATTGACAATTAAGCGCTGATAACAGGGACCATTTGGCTAAATGTACAGCAGGACTGGTTCCAAAACCCAGAAAGCTTTTACCTGAGACAAAGCAAAGTAGACTTTGTTTAGCTTCTTTGATGTACCAGCCAGTCTTCTTCTTTTGAGAGTATTGTGAACCAGCAGACGTTTGTGATGAGTTCAAAGGCGTTTTAACATGACGGCTTGACAGGCTTTTGTGGTCTTTTGTCAAACGCAGAACAACGCTTGACAATACTTTTAATGAGGAATCAATTCGTTGAGAGGAGTTAAGTCAATGCAAGCCTTCAAATACATAGAAAAGACATTATTAAAGAGTTTATTAAGAGCGCATTTAAATATGCAAATGCTTTTCCACTTTAAGAAGATTTGTCTTTGCCCCCACGGGTGGAAAGACCGGAGTCGGTGGAGGACTGTTAATTGACAAGTAAATCCTTTCATCTTATTTGGGATAATCTTTTCTGCCTCATAGTGGAGCGTGATTTGGCACATTTCGGCATGCCAAAATGCAGTGTGAACATTTTTCATATTTGCTCATGTGATTTGAAACTCCCCTCCGGCTGACGGTGCACAAGGAGCCGTAAGTCTGTCACTTCCCATCACTTCCTCCTCTAGCATCTGTCTCAGACATCACTGCTGTCTTTTACAAACTGCCCAGAGCATGTGGAAACACACACAAACGAGCTTTCAAAATATTTCCCTCTCAGACTCTGCATTTTTTCATCTCTGTACATGATATTGGATATCCACGCTCTGACTTTATGAAGCCAAAGTTTCAATATTGCCATATTCATAACTGCAGTCTGGATTTTTGAATCTTTGCAAACAAGCAAACCCGGTCACATTCATTCATATTTGATATGAAACGGCATCGCGATTTACAAACAGCAGCAAATTCAAAATGATATATAGAGAGAGAGAGATAGAGATAGATAGATAGATAGATAGAAGTAATTTTTGCATTTTAGGAAGATAATGTAAGACTTACTGTCGCTGTTGCTAGCGCTTGTTTGCCGGTCCAAGCCAAAAGAATTGGAATTTTTAGCCTCTTTTGAAATGAAAATCGTGAAAATCGTAAGTCTCATCACCTAGAAAAGAACAGTAAAACAGGAATTTTTTGCTATATCTGTAGCACAAATGGTATTCCAACTATGTTAACTTAAAAACTTAATTTCAGTTGGTGCCTTAAATTAAGTATAATCAAAATGGCTATATGAGTCATTTAAATGTAAATTATATTAAACTGATTTAAAAAACAAATCAAGTTGAATATCATATAGCTTTAAAAATCGAGTTAAAGGGATAGTTCACCCAAAAATGAAAATTTGATGTTTATCTGCTTACCCCCAGGGCATCCAAGATGTAGGTGACTTTGTTTCTTCAGTAGAACACAAACGAAGATTTTTAACTTCCAAATTAAAAATTAAACCTTGCGGCTCGTGACGACACATTGATGTCCTAAGACACGAAACGATCAGTTTGTGCCAGAAACCGAACAGTATTTATATCATTTTTTACCTCTAATACACCACTATGTCCAACTGTCTTTGGGCGCGCGCGCGCACGGCATCCGGTGCGTGAGGTGTGTACGCGATTAAATTATATTAGACGGATTTAAAAAAGAAAAAATGTATTAAATATTAAATATTAAATTAAAGAAAATTTTAATATTTAGTGTTTGTTCAAATTACAAATAATACATTTTACAATCCAATCAAACCCAGATGGATCAGATTACATCCTGCCCTACATTATTTCCCACTGAATACTTTGTTTCACTTTAAAAAATGTCTTATTATGGGAATGTGTTGTAGATTCTTTCACGTTGTCTTCATGAAACTGCAAAAATCGTCTGCAAAAGCTGCTGTCCTGCTTTGAGGATATTCTGAAACTGTCAAAATATCACAGAGGACAACAGAAGACAAATTGCCTCCGTATCCGTCTCTCTCTCTCTCTCTCACACACACACACATACACAGCCTGGCACCAACAAACTTTACTTTTTCTGTTCGTTTAGCAGTATTCAAAGCTCTTTTATGAGATGCAAGAGACAGCTCTCCCAAGAGGAATGTGGAAGCGGCATGACCCTTCTCTCCTGCGACAAGGATACTCAAGTGAAAAGCTTAGATTGGCAAACTGCCTACTTCATTCCAATGCAAAAAAATACCCAACTTCACCCAGCGTTAAAAATGTTCATCTTAGAGTAGAGAACATAGTGTCAAGTCAAGTCCTCCTCCACTGGGGAAACATGCAAAAAGGCTGAATAAATCTGAATTTGGATGTAAAAAACTGGCTGTAGAGTGATAAATACAAATGAGAGCTTAAGAGTTTTTTGTTTGCGCCATTTTCTCCCTGAAAAATCTCAGGCCCCTGACTGCGTCGCTCAAAAATAATATCACAAGCGTTCTGATACAACAGTTGGGTCTCGCCCACCATGTGGCCTGCTTTCATATGACTGCTCCACCAAAAGAAAGACAGGATACGGAAAGAGAGGCTTTCTTTTCTCCTCATCTTGTTTTGTGGATGGATTCTAGTGCTCTCATAAGTCCAGGCTGAGCCGGTGAAAGGATCGATGGCTGCAGACAGATAGATGGGCAGGCCTGTTTTTGGCTTCCTCTCTGGCACCCTCAGGGCCACTTCTGCCTGAGAACATTGACTGATGTCCTGTGCAGCCGGGCAGTGGGCATTATGGAGCCCAGGAGCGCATAGACGTCAACACACGGGAGCCGATCGGGGTGGAAAAGGTGTGAATGCTAGGAAGAGACGCTATGCTTCTGAATGATTGAAGAAAGAAGTCAAAATAAGAATCGAAATATAAATACGAAACGGAGATATATTATGTAAATTATGTGTATGGAATAAGGTGTATTAATAGATTTGACACAAAACAATTAACCCCCTTGGCCATGGTAAAATCACTGTAATGTCCTGGGTGGCTTATTTGGTTTGCTGTTATCAGTAATGAGATCAGCTGTCCAATATTAATGCAATTTCAAAATATAATTAGGATACACTGATAGAGAAAAAAAATATATTTCTTCCACCATGTAAGTACTTTTCTTTATTAACTAACCACTTGCCATTATTAATCAAATCATATCAAATCATATCATATCATAAAAACCTAGATTTATAATATGATTGTGGCATTATCTGTCTATCTATCTATCTATCTATCTATCTATCTATCTATCTATCTATCTATCTATCTATCTATCTATCACTGGCTGACTGCACATGATAAAAAAAAATTAAATTAAAAATAAATAAAAGATAAAGTAAAAAAATTGTAATTTATTTTTAACTGATAAAGGAAAAACTGAAATTCCTCCACCATATAAGTACTTTTCGTTATTAATTATCTTTTTCTTCTTTAATAACATAGCATAACATAATATAGCATAGCATAGCATAACATAACATAACACAACATAACAATATATAACTATTTAAAAAAAACTATAGCATTATGCATTTATTTATCAGCAGCTGACTGTACATGATCCCTTAAAATGAAATAAAATGAAAAATAAAATATAATTTTGATGTATTTTAATTTTACTATTTATTTAAAATGATTGATTATAATTATTTATATTATTATTTCATATTCAACTGATGCATGCCACAGGTGTGCATCAATGTGGGGCTTAAACAATCAAGAAATCGGAGTCAGAATTAACCATATTCTAAATAAACTGTTGACCTTTTTGTGGTGTGAAAGAGTTTTTCTTTGGCACTGAAAGCAGTTGTGCTGCTATTCTGACATTCGGATGAAACATTTGTCTCCTTGACTCGTGTGCTTGACTTTCGCACCCCTTGAAGTCAGATTACCAGGAACCCATAAAACATTAGCAAGCTTATATAATGAGTGCCCTGATGCGCTTGCAGGTACATTTCAACTCAGAAATAAACAACAGCTGTTAGTGAAAGAGCAGGCAGAGCATGTGCTAGAGAAGGTGAGATCGTTTGCAGATCCGTCCAGCAGCTGAAGTCTCACACTAACTGCGCTCGGATGGAAAATGCAGGAGGGGAGATATTTAAGGTGCGATCACAGCTTAACCTGATGCCTGACCTCCAATTCAAATTGAATCTTATTTTCAGTCCATACCGCTTCATGACGCACAGCGACTGGTTCCTGTTGCTGCAAGTGCAAACTAAATGGATGCAACAGATCTTAGCATTACAGTTTATTGGACGAGTCACTTTTGTTGAAGCAAGGAATGTAAATTTTGCTGTAACACAGTTTGAGGCTCATTAGAAGAGGATGCTTGAATAAAGCCATATTCAAGTCTTAAGCGAGACTGAATGAAGAATCTAATGCCACCCACACATCCTCTTCTCATTTCAACAACATCTCGAAGGTCATCGAAACAAAAGATACCGTTCATCATTACAGCATCACGTGTCTTGTTGAATTAAATCTACCTTGAGACTGCAGCTAGGGCGAAATCCGACAAGAGCGCCAGCGTTTGGACCCAGGGCGTCTCTTTCTCCTTGTCATAAGCAATTAAAACAAACATTCTGCCTTTGACAAGGGTCATGGATTGTCTCTTGATGAATCTCGTGTTACTCACAAACAAGATCCTCAAAACAAGCCGCCCAACAAGCTGTAGTTTCATTATGAAAGAGCGCGCTTCAATCATTGGGGCGTATCAGCCTCTTGCTGCTGGAAATTATGTAATTATACAATTATAAATGTGTAATAATATAATATAATATATATGAATATAAAATTAGATCATTTTAATCTGAGTATATCTAAAAAGTATATATTATATATTTTAGTATACCTTTTTAGTATATCTAAAATAAAAAATATCAGTAATAATAATAATAATAATAATCTATTTATATATAAACAAATTTAAATTTATATATACATATAAATATGTTTTAAAGTTAATTTATATAAAATGTGATTAGATATATTTATAAAATCTAAGTATAAAATATATACAATTAAAAAGTGAAATAATAATAATAATTAGTTTTATATTTTATTTTATTGATAAATGTCTTATTTTGCACAGGAAACCAAATTAACCAGGACAAAACAGAAAATAGGTGTAAGACGTTCATGTTGGAGGGCAAACCTAACTTGAGATCATTGTTGGTGAAAACTGATTTCGACATTTAAAATCTAAATAAACGAAATGTTCTATTGTGCTTGTTTTTACTCCATTCTATCATTACTATAATACTCTTAGCTGAAGAGAAAAAACTGTCAGTAAAACCCATGTTTTAAAACCCATTAAAGACAGCAAAATGCAGTGCAATTGCTCCTTTGTGATGCAAACAGGATATCAAATGATTCACTCTTTCATTCAAGAGGATGATTTGCTCAGTCGCTCTACAGCTGTGGAAAGACAATTTCTAACAGCTTCCGACATTCACACTGCTTCTCCTGAGGAGCGTTTCAGGAAATTTAAACGTGTGTATATTCAGAGAGTTCCTGATGCACGCAGATAAACAGTAATAATGCTACCCAGCGGGAATCAGATGTTTGTATGACAAAGAACCTCATCTGAATGTGCCATGATCTAATCAAGATGTAAATGTAACGTTTATTGAACATTAATGTTTTTAAAGGTGCACTGAGTAACTTCAAAAAAAATTAAACAAATAAATAATGAAAAAAAGGACGGAGGTAAGCCAACAGCTTGAGGCTGTCCACACTGGATGCGACAAAGTTGAACTTTTTGGAAGGTGTGTGTCCCGTTACATCTGGCGTAAAACCAACACAGCATTTCAGAAAAAGAACATCATACCAACAGTCAAACGTGGTGGTAATGTGATGATCTGGGGCTGCTTTGCAGCTTCAGGACCTGCTGGCTGAATTAAAAATTCTGCAAAGAAGAGTGGGCCAAAATTCCTGCACAGCGATGTGAAAGACTCATTGACAGTTATCGCGAACACTTGATTGCAGTTGTTGCTGCAAAGCGTGGCACAAGTTATTAGATTTATTAGGCAGTTATTAGGCAATTACTTTTTCACGTAGGGCCAGGCAGGTTTGGACAGCTTTTTGTTAATGCTGCTCAATGTGAAAGCCCGCAGGTGATGGAGATTTACCACTGATTACAGAATGGCTTTACTGACAAGACGCGCGTTAAATATCGCATGCGATTTATCGTGCAGCCCTAACACACACACACACACATACATACATATATGATTAAATATAACTGTTTATTGAACATTTGTGTCTTTAACTTAATTTTCAGTAATTTTACATCATTTTCCCTCATTAAAAGGCACCTCTAAAATGATTTCAAATGATGCTTCATATATTTTACAAAATAAAATTAAAAAGTCAATAACAACAAACTCTATACATTAAGGTGCTACATTGTTTGCTAACCACAAAGTGCAAATAATTAGTTCATTTACTTGGCAAAACAAACAAGAAAATTCAAAATAAGTTTTACCTCAAAAGATGAAAAAAAAAAAAAAACTTTGGAAAAAAGATTTAAAACTATTAAAAATATATAAAAAATAAAAAGCAAACACCACATATTCTATTTGTTAAATTACTTCATTTCTTGTTAACCGCTAACTATATTAGCTATATTAAAAAACTATGAGCTATATTACTCAGTGAAAAATCTAATTATTTTAGTATTATCATGACTAAATGTAATGGTTTATTGAACATATAAAAAATAAAAAGCAAACACCACATATTCTATTTGTTAAATTACTTCATTTCTTGTTAACCGCTAACTATATTAGCTATATTAAAAAACTATATGAGCTATATTACTCAGTGAAAAATCTAATTATTTTAGTATCATGACTAAATGTAATGGTTTATTGAACATTCATGTTTTTAAAGGTGCACTTAGTAATTTTCACAAGAGAAGTTTTACACCTCAAGAAATGAAAAATACTTTGTTATATATAATAAAATTTGTTAAAATTATATATATTTTGTATTATATTTTTCTATGCATTAGGTCTACATTTCTTGCTAGAGGCAAACAGCAACTGATGAGCTACAGTATACCTGGCGAAAAAAAACTAATTACTTAAGGATTAATATGGATAAATGTAACTGTTTATTGAACATTCTTGTCTCTAAAGATGCATTTAGTAATTTTCCCTCAATAATTAATAGTTTTACACCTCAAGAAATGATGAACACTTTTCATTTTAAAATGGTTTAAAATGACGCACACTCACATGAGATGAAGTATGTTCAATAGCATGTAATGACAGGTAAATATTCTCGGTTATTTATTACTGTCTGCTGGGATGTTTTCCTCTCAGTCCTGCCATCGTCCATCAGCATCATACAGGCCAGGCATCGGTGGGAGCCAGCCAGTGGTTTAACATCTGCATCAGTCAGCCGTTACCTGTGAATCACACACACACACACACACATCCATTACACTGCTGTAATGCGTATAAGGAGCCTTGAGTCTTTTGGTGTGGTTTAAAGTTTTACGTGGAAAGGAGGTTGTTCTGCAGGAGATATTATTCTCAACTTCTTATCTTCTCAAAGCACGTCTTCATGGCCTCAGACAAACCGCAAACCTTCAAGGTGAAAAGTGTAGAACATCCATTCACACTCATGCATAATTATATAGCTTTATGAAAATAGCACATGGTTAAATTCATTATATGCAAAGTAAACAGATAAACAAAACCACACACAATGCGCAGTCTCATTTAAGGTGAAGTGCACATCTTTTTCAATGCACACTCTTCAAACCAAGATAAATGTGCAGAGAGAATCATAAGTAGGTCCAGATGGAATCGGCAGACTTTTGTAGTGCTTTCCGTATTGATTTTGAGGGGGAAAATCTGTGGAATTATTTTAAAGGTAAAAAATTTATAATAATGAAATAAAACAAAATAGAAGGGGAAAAGTCTTTGAAATTATTTAAATATATATATATTTGCAAAAAGCAAATTTATTTTTTCTCAATACTTTCATTTTCGTTTGCAAAGATTTTCTTTTGTAATGCTTCAATTCTTTTGCTAACATATGTGGCATTGAATTGACTCCATATATCTCCCCCCTCTCTCATCTGCTTGCTGCAGGACACATGCATTATGGGATCTGATACAGTCTGGCCACACATCATCTTTCATTTGCCTGCTAAGAAACATGCCCATATCATCAGTACCAATTGTGCGCTGGGAGTTTTTTTTTTATGTGATGTTGTTTATTGTGGCGTGACAGCTCCATGAGAGCATTATATTGCATTCTGCAGACGTGGAGTGAGGCCGACAGTGCGAATGTGACAGACTACATTACATCTCGCTGTCTGCACGAACGGACACAAAAGCTGCATCTCCATTACTCTAACTCACTGTTTGCGAAGCCGATACCTGCAGCGTGTTTCTATGAAAGCCCATTACATGCAAGCGAGAGAGAGACAGATAATGCAACAAAATCAAGTGAATGAGATTATGACAATGACTTCACTCCACTTCCTGTTTGCTGATGCGCCCCATGCCACTCTGAATGCACATTATTTGATTTAGTGAAAAATAGGCACTAAAACTGTACTGTATCTGATGGTCATAAAAAATATTTTAAAGGACAAAAATGAAGTGTCATTTGCTCATTAGGAAGATACTGCGAGACAACGCGGATGTTTAGGAGGAAATCTCCGAGCACATTCGATGGACTGCGGGTCTAATTAACATTTGTAAGCACTGATTTTATTGGAAACCCCTCTGCCTGGGATCCTGACCTCAGGAAATCGCTGAACGACACGTCACCTCATCTGTTAAGACAGAAAGGCCAGGCACCACAGCGTGGAGTTAATCACCTCAATGTGGCGGCAAGCTGAGAGACTGAATTCAGATCAATTCATCTCAGACGAGTGGAAGAGACTGCTCTAAGTTTTCCGCTTCCTGATAAACCTGATTTTCCTTTCGCCGCTTTAACAAGTTTGCATAATACCTGAGAAACATTCATTTGTATACAGGACAAAGACAATGGGAGCCAGCAGCCTTATTTCAACCCAGGCTCATTGGAAATACGTTACTATGGCGACATTTCTGCAACAACTGAAATAGGTTTAAGTTTTCTCCAAAACAGTTAAACGTGACTGTGGCAACATTTTTGTACTCATCACAGCAGTTCAGAAATGAGTGAGTGGTTAATGCTTCATCGCTTTTGAAATTCACACACCACCAGCGCTGGATTGTAACCGATTACATGTAATCTGTATTATGTAATCAGATTACAAAAATGAAGTACTTGTAATTACATTATATTACATTATACTGTTTTATGCAGTATGTGCAGTTGATAAGGAATGCAGTATATATTTCTCTTTATGTTTTTATATCAATATGGCACAAAATAATCCTATTTAAATCTATGTAATAAATGAGTTGGGTAAAAAGTAATCCAAAAGGTTAGATTATATACAAATGTGTAATCTAATATATTACATTACTAACTACAATTTTTGTCATGTAATTTGTAATCACTAATGCACTAAAGCTACCCAGCACTGCGTATCACCTACATTATACGCTTCCATTAGCCTAACTAATAGCATGAGAAAAAGCAAACATAAGATAAAAACAGATTTGCTGAAGAAACCATGGTTTCTTTATCTTCCATATACAAGGCTTTGCGCTCATGAAACTTCTACATTGCATGCGCAGCTCTGTACCAGGTGCGCTACCGAGCAAGTTTACTACATACATATGGAGCAGATTATGTGATGTGCACATTAAAATGTATTTATCAATCATGCACTATGGTAAAAGTGTTTCGATGCCATAAAGTATTATGCAAGGAAGAGCACAAAATAAGTCTTTATTAATCGATAATCTGCCCCTGTAATCATAATTTGTGTGGAAAGAAACAACAGTTGTTGGTGTTTTACCGCCTCTAGTGCTCATTCCACCTGGAAGCTGCAGTGAAAAACAGGTACGTTTTTGCAGTTTTGCAGAAATGTAGGCAATTATGCATGGGTTGCCTTATTTTGACTGCGTTTGAACTCTCAAACCATTTAAATTTCTTTTTAATCCATATCTCGCACAGATAAGAATATTATTCATCAGAATAAATGACTACTTTTGATGAAACATGTTTTTGCCCATATAACAGTACAGTTAAATCATCTACCAGCAGGGAATAACTGTATAATGTAAGCTTGTGCAAACAGCAAAGCAGTGAAAAACAGGTACGTTTTTGCAGTTTTGCAGAAACGTAGGCAATTATGCATGGGTTGCCTTATTTTGACTGCGTTTGAACTCTCAAACCATTTAAATTTCTTTTTAATCCATATCTCGCACAGATAAGAATATTATTCATCAGAATACATGACTACTTTTGATGAAACATGCTTTTTGCCCATATAACAGTACAGTTAAATCATCTACCAGCAGGGAATAACTGCATAATGTAAGCTTGTGCAAACAGCAAAAACAAGGTTTCAAATGTGATTTTAAATATGATATCGTTCTAATGTGTAATACTAATACTTTTAAATACTTAAAAATGCTAAATTCATCTTTTAATTCAGAGTTTTTTGTCATTGAGAGTGACAGACTATGTCTGGTCTGAAAGTCTTTCTGCCGTTCAGGTAAAGTTAGCAAATGCACGGAAATCGTAGAGGAGAGTCAGGGAGCCAAGATGAGTTGATTTATCTAATCTACAACTATTCAAGCGTAATTGCAGGTTAGCTACAGAAACCTGTCAATGAAGACATTTCTTAGGCCATGAAGTAGCGTTTGGTCCTGACAACCGTCATCTAATGTGCATATGTGTGCGTATAGGCCTACTTTGTGAAGAGCACTCAAGGTAATGCAAAAGTATCTGGTTAAAACATAGCAAATTTGAAATTTGGTCACAGTTTGGCCCAATTAAATTAACTTATTTTGGTATAATTCATTGTTATTTTCAATATAATGCAGAGATACTGCATATATTGCATATGCTGCTTGACGCAAATGCAACTTAAAGGGGTCATATGATGCTGCTAAAAAGAACATTATTTTGTGTATTTGGTGTAATGAAATGTGTTTCTGCGGTTTAAGGTTAAAAAAACTCTTTGCAACTTTACAGATCTTCTTTATGCACCAAGAGCTTGTAACACTCCAAAGAGAAAGGAAAAATTGAAATCGCATCATATGACCCCTTTAAGGAATAATTTCACCAGATCTCACATTCACAGGCTCAAAATTAATGTTTTGAATAAGAAATAAATGCATAATACATTGAGTATAATTATAAACCAATATTAATTTTATTTTAAGTCATGCATTCAATCAATACAAATTAATTTTCACTGTCAGATCAATGCATCAATGCATTTTACACTCTCTTCAAAGCCTGCTTTTCTGCAAACCGCTGAACTAGAATTGCTTAAGGCACAGGAGCGCAATTCAAAATAAATGCCCTTAGCAATATTTAAAACTGAATCTTCCTACTGTGTTGCAGATATCCACTGGTCTTGGCCATTAGGACCATCTGTAGGGCCACATCTACCTTGAAGTGCTTTTAAATTCAGACAAGCTGTTTGTGCTGTGAATGTTTTTCCTGAGAAACATCAAGGTAATGTTGTTTACCAAGAAAAGCGCTGACGCGCTTGAGTAAAGAAAATCACTGAATGCTCCCCCCACTGCAGCGTCTGAGAAGTTGTCCTCTTCTTAAACCCAGGCCTGACAAAAGTCAACAGAGCGACAAGATAGATCTCCAGCACACTGAAGCTATAGCCCCAGCAAGCAATTTTGCATTTAAAAGATGTCTAGTCTATTAGCCGTCCAAACACAGCCCTGACGTCTAGGCTAAAACAAGGCAAAATTTGGGCTGTCAGTGAAAATTTAATAGATGTCTAACCATAGCCCAAGAATAGACTAGTCATCAATTAGACCGCTATTGAACGACTACATATATTTGTCTAATAGACAGTGAATATGGGTCTAGTCTAAAACAATGCTGAATTTGGGCTGTCAGTGAAAATTTAATAGATGTCTAACCATAGCCCAAGAAAAAGACTCCATCCATCTAAACAAATTAAATATTAAGCATACAATTTTATAACTTAACAACTTAAGACATCTTAAGATAATACAAAATAATAAAAAATATAAAAGAAAAAAATTAAATATTATAAATACAATATAATTAGATTAATTCGCAAGTAATTTGGCAAAACGACATGTAACCAAATTCAAGGTTATTTTGGCTAGAAGTTACTCATAGCCAGACTATATCAGGTCTATAGTTAACAGAGACGGTGAAATGACAGCTATTGCTTGCTAGGAGCAACCCTCTCTCAGTGATGAAACAGGCCTCGGGCCAGGCCAGAAGAGCTCTCTGCTCAGCTTTAAACTACAGCATGAAAACACTCAGAAATATCACATATTAAAAGGCATTTTAATGTCTCAAAAAAGGGCTCGCAGTCTGAGAAAATACATGACTCCAGGAAATAAAGAAAAGCAAAAAAACTGTTGAGAGTAAACAGCTGGCAAATAGTGCTGGAATATTGTTTGTTTATGTAAAGCTGAGCATATGAGTCATTATTGAGTCATCTGATGACCGACTGAACAACAGAAGCATGTCGTTCATTCAGTTCATAATGTGAGTCAATCTTATTCAACAAGAATTAGAAAGAGAGTGTAAGAATGATCCCAATTTATGATTAAGTAAGACTGACTGATGACTACATTCAATTAAAATCCTGTATTATTGAAACAAATATCTAATTTATTCTATGGTTGTCTTTTGTTCTGATGTTTTTTAGCTTGATAAAAGCAAAAAGCAGCCGGAGGGGAAAACAAAGATACGACGATAGACCTGTTTTGTTTTTAAGTGCACTTAGATACATTTTCTTTTGTAGGTCTGAAAACATAAAATGTCATATAGAAATTTTTTTCTGAACGTTTTTTCAAATAGAGCTCATTTTCTGAACGACCCTATTTGAATGATTGAGTAAAATACTCATAATTGACGGTAATTATACGGTAAAAAGTTTTTTTTTTATTTTTTATGAAAAGCTTAATTGCAACATACATAGTTATCATAACATTTTTCATTTCTACAATAGGCCTTATAAAAATGCGTATTTATTGACTAAAATATATATATATAATATAATATCTGTTATGACGTTGTTAGCACGCCTCCTCGCGAAGTTGTAGGAACAACGCTTACAAAGTGAAAAAAAAATAAATAGATTAAATGCATAACAGATCGTTGTAGTAGGATTTAAATATTCTGTTGTAATAGCACATAGTTGTATTTTCAGCCTTAGCTAAATCTTATGACCTTGCTTTCATAACCATAAGTTATTAAAATGTATTTTACCTCAGACAAGCTGTCACTCAATTCGCGCGCTGCTCAAGTCAGTTTATGGTTTTTGTTGTTGTTTTTGCGCAAGTGAGAAACTCCTGCAAATATGTTCTCTTCTATTTGCAAAGTAAGTAATTGCTATTTTTGGCCAGTTGTTGTAAATTAACCCATAGATATTGCAATTAACCAAGTACGTTTAAAAACTTTGTTTGTTTCTTTAACAGACAGAAAAATAGCCTACAAAAATGTTTCATAAATAGCCTGGTAATAACTTTGTTTTTCTAGTATCTTATTCAGATACACATTTTATAACAAAAATAAATCTTGCAGTTTGATTAACGTACAGTGTTGATGTTTTGAGAGGGATAACGTTATGTTGAACAATCATTATTTTTTCTTCAATTAACGTTTTAGCTTCTATAACGTTTTTAATTAGTGCACTGCAATATAACCTAACTGCAATCAAAATTAAATATTGTAAAATGTAAAAACTACTGAGTGGGCCACATGCCTACTGATGCAAACCCTAGAAATGGTTTCTGAATTAATGATTCTTTTGGGTGAAACGAAAGAATCAAAGTGACATAGATCAACTAACATCACTACCACTAATAGCAAGAAGCATTGCAGACTTTCCTAGTAAAAATGATCCATTTTAACGCAGCATGGAGTAAATATTTCAAAGAGCACAGTTGGTGGTGGGCAGCGGGAAATAGTCTCGGCAGCTGGTGCCTGGCAGGGCTCTGTGATGGAGGACGTGACGGAAGCTTCTTCCCCATATGAAAACAGATGGAGAGGGTGAGTGACCCCACTCACAAAACTTGTAGTTAGATATTCATTATTACTAGGCTGCCATGAACGAGACCTTTGGTTATGAACTACCAGCTAACTGCTTGTATTCAATTCACTTTGTCATTCAGTGAAAATGCAGAATTCACTTTTAAGCAAATGTGTTCATTTGCTCTCCATTAAATTTCAGTAGGATGAACTATTGAGATATTAGAGAGCTATTCTTTCTTATAGAGTGCATTAGTGCCCACCAACCTTTTCAATCAATGGCAGAAGTATTTTTTCCATTCATTTTTCCCATAGGGATTTGTTAAAACATTATAAGCTGAACCAACCAACCAGCCTACAAGGTGAATCACATGACAAACTCTTATTTGAAGCAAAAAGTATTTGAAAATCAGACAGAAAGACAAAGGTACAAGACTGTGTACTTAACAGTGCAATGAAAGATATAATCCCATGAACCATTGCGAATGACAATCAAATTAAAAACAATGGAAAAATATAAAACTATCCATTTAAAGTTGTTGATTGTAGATATATAGAAACAATAAATTTGAAGTTTATTGCAAACTATGCATATATAATTAAATATTTAATTGTTTCGAGCGTGGGGAGACAGACTTTAATTAAACCCGGCGCTCACAGTATGTCTGTCTTTAAAGGTTTGTAAGTTATCACAAAAAATAAATTTTCCTATGGAGAAAATTATGGCATTTTTACTTCCAGGACCCGACTGTTGCTGTCTTTATAGGCTCCTCTGAGATCTGACTGACTTACATTAATAATAAAAATGAGTCCTGGGGCGCTGAATTTATACTCAACAATAACAAAAGAAAAAGGAAAAACTGCAATTGATTGATTCACTGTTCTAAAACAACAAGACATAAAATAATTAATACAAATAAATGAGAGAGAAAAAAAAATCTACTATTGTAATCATAGTGGAGAGGCGAAGCAAAAATTGCTGCATCCTCATTAATTCACAGTGCCAGCTATTTGGGTAATTTACTGAGAAAGATCAAGTTTAAAATAAAAAGGCATTTTTAAGGATTTCAACTCTACAGTTGTGCACACTAATGACAGCTCTCCACAGCGAGATTGTCTCATTTGCTCTCTCGTGCTCTAGGAGGGCTGTCAAAGGCATATTGATATCAACACAAATGACATTAAGTTACAAGGCGGCATTGTCCTCGGCAGTCAGACAAACAACAGGGAGGACGGATGGAGTCGTCGGGCTCAAACTGATAAGCGATATTAACAACGCCTTTGTTTACAATACAACCGGAGCACATGCCGCTGAGAAGAGGGACGGGACGTTTAGACACGCACTAGAGGCGGTTTAGCCAATCACAACACACTGGGCTAGCTAACCAATCAGAGCCCATCGCCTATTTCTGAGGGAGGGGCTTCATAAAAGAAGGAAATTGATCAGCGCGTTTCTCAGAGAAGGGACAGAGCGGTGTGGAATAAAGGTAAATTATGTGAAAAATAATGCGTTTTTTTAAAAACGAAGCATTAACACATGCTAGACTGCACCCCATAAACACAATCAAGCCTAGAAAACAACCACTGAACCACCCCCTCAAGATTAACACTTTTTTTCCCCCACACTTACATTTACTCATTCATATATTTCTGGGATCTAAACAGCACAAAATTGTATGCATATTCTCACTTTAAACTCATTAACTGTAGCTTTAATCCAAGTACACCAAGTAATCTGCTGTAGCTTCAGTCTGTTGATTGTCTGAAAAAAGTCTTATTTGTGTCTACAGCATCTCAATTCATTCCAATGGAGTTTAGCTTTAGCATGCATTGCTAAGCTAACAATACAGCCCTAAAACAAAAATATTTAAAACACACTTCACATACTGCATACTATTTTTTCCAGTTCCTAGAAAGACCTCTGTTTACAATTCACCTTTTAAATAAACGGCTGTCAGCAGATAGTGATGTGTTATCTGCCGTTTGATAAGAAGCGAGGGAATGCATATATGAAATCTCTGCTGCACTGATATATTTATACTACAGCAGAATGAAGCGGCGACACTTTTATGGCACAGTCCCGAGATGAGAGTATGATTGCAGATAACAGACTCTCTGCACTTCCATTTGGGAAGGGAAAAAAGACTGAGCTAAAGATCCTGCTGTTGAAATAACAATCATATGCCAGCATGACCGTGGAGGACGTGCTGTTAAGAGTCGGGGTCGCTGACAAGTGCATATATGCCATCGTGGTTGCATATGAGCCGCCTAAGGCGAATATCTTCAACGTTTAGCATTCTCAACCCACAACCACCCACCACTGGCAGTGAAGTACAGCTCAACACTTGGGAAGGCAAGAACACCGACTGCTAGATAAGAGTCCACGATGAAGTGGTGATCTTCGAGGGAAGAATTCACATCTGTGGTTTTAACGCAGCTTAAGGGCAAACTGAGGAGGTCAATGAAAGCACATGCAAAACCGAAGAAAGGAATGATGAATGGATGGATGGAGAAGGCCTCTTTAATTTACCCCTAGGTGAGTATTGGCATACAGAATACATCGTGATTCAAGTGTTTCATTTTACCCTCTCTTCTATTGTAATTTCCCAATCGATTGCAGTTTAGTGTCCTCACCGTGAGTGGCCACATTACCGTCACCTGATGATGGGCAGTTCACTCATCCGCTTCAATGTCATGGTCTGTTCAGCAGATTTCTCAGTGTCCTTTCTCTCTCAGGAGCCTGTCAATCTAGCAGGATGCACCTGTTAAGACCACAAAGACAGTTGGAGATGGTCCAAAACATATTGAGCTGCCTACATAGATAGTAACCTAACTGAAATGGAATCATTTGCACTTATATATTGTTGCTCTTTTGTTAGTTTTGACTGCTTTTATTGTCTTCGTTTGTAAGTCGCTTTGGATAAAAGCGTCTGCTAAATGACTAAATAAATCTAAGTGACTGACTTGAAACAATCTATAGGCAGAAAATTCATGCTCCTCAAAACACTACAATTCCAATCAGGGTTATTATAGATTACCAAAAAAAATATATAAGAAAAAATAAATTTTTACTACTTGAAATAAAATAAATGTTAACTGAAATATTTTAACATGTCATGTTCATTTAGTTTAACTTTATTATAGTTGATTAAAAATAATAAAATATATATAAAAAATATATAAAATAAAATAAAATAAAAATATAATCTAAAAAAAAAACATTTTCAATACTTGAATTAAAATAAATGTTAACTGAAATAAAATGACAAAATATACATTATATATATAGCATGTCATTTTTTTAGTTTAACTTGATGTGCTAAAAAAACTAAACTTTAAATAAAAACTAGACCTATTTTAAAAAAATCATAACACCTACATTTTAAATACAGAAAATATACAAATAAAAATAATTGTAAAAAATAAACTATAAAAGTATCTCAAAAAATAACAGATTCTAATAGAATTTCATATTAGAACTTTGATACAGATACAATAATCTATGTAGCATATAAATTATGTAGTACACAATATATTAACAAAAACAATCAATTTTTATTTATATTAAATTATTTGTATTAACACAAACAAATTTCAGAACAATGTCGAATGAAATCAAGATAGATTTAGTTGGCTTTTCTCTTGACCCGTCCACCATCTTGGATCAGTGCAATGCATTATGGGATTGTTTTATCCTGGAGGCATACAAGCTCCCTAAGATTTTGGCTAAAATGTTGTTGCTTACCTTGTACAACAAATCTTTTGTCGATTGTGTACCTTTAAGTACTTAAAATATTGTCTAGATAGTCAGCTCACTAGGTTTTGGAAAAGTGTACATCATGTTAGACACTCAAGAGATTAAGCAGAACTTTGATTTATATTGGATGTGCTATAGGATGCTTTAAACTTCATTTAGCATACAGTTCACCATGCTTTTTAATCATTTTAGATCACTGATATATCCAACATCATCCATCGACTGGTGTGGAGAGCAGCCGAAGCATTAGAGTTCAAACGCACAGTTCAAATCAAACGTTCTCACACTGAGAAAGGTGTGTGAAACACCACTACCTACATCAATCCTTCGTTTGATGTTCTATGGAAATCCCCATACAACATCTGCAAGAGTCCTCTACGAGGTCATAACAGAAAACAACAAACCAATGCAGAGACAGAAGGCGAGTAAAGCTGATGGGCAAATCCCAATCAGCCGAAAGCATAAAAACAGTGATACAGGAAATCAGAAGAATGAAACAGGAAATCTATTATCCATAAGCTGTTTTAAACCTCAGTCTCTGCTGATGAACCTCGGTCCCAGATGGAAACTCTCCAATTACAATTCTCTGGGTGTTTAGAATCTAAATGAGGTACTTTGGTGGAACAGTTCGCAGAAGTCTTGAAGGCAACATAAAAGGATGGAGCATGGCAAAGGCTTGGAATATTCACTCTCGCATGAGCCCTTCATAAACATTAAAGTCTCCCTGGTCCGGAAGACTTCCCAATTACAATTACAGTTTAACCTTTCAAGTAAACTGTGCATTTCCTTGGAAAAATCCTTGATTCTTCACATCTCAAACTACGAACAAACTTACCATGACAGCGAGGAGTCTTCAAACGTCCCACCACAGCAAGATTGCATTACGTGTGCAAATACAGGTCTTACTGAACAGAGACAAACGCATGAATAATGCAACCGGCTTGCCACACCTGGAGGAATAACAATGAGCTTCCTACTTTTCCACCGTTATGATCCTTATTAGAGGTCCAATGGGCTGTCACGGAGCTTAATCTGTAAAATACACACACTTTATATACATATATTAGCTGCGTTTACATTTCAAGACTCCTGAAGAACATACATGACTTGGTGCGTTGGCATATTCAGCCTGTTAACCGCCACTGAATAAAGGGAAATCAGTTCTATACAGACGTGCGTTAACCTTTCGAGAAAAGAATGCAATGAGCTGTTGAATCAAAGTGTTCTTGCTGGAAATGTTTATTAGACAGGAATTCATTAGAATGTAAATGTGTTAGGTGCTTTCTGGACCTCATTTCCCTACGCTCACAAAATACATAAATATTTGACATTTATCATCTTAATTTGCTGTTCAAACATTCAAAGCTGTAAATCTGTTATAGCTACACTTCTGTTAAAAACACATTATGTACAATAGACAAGATATTGCATTTGGCATAATTACAACAATCTTATTTAATTTACAGTTTTCTCAAGTACTGATTTTTGTGAATGTCATCATTTGGCATTCGCATCAAATCCCAGTCTCATAAAATGTGACCGTAAAAAGGAGAAAATAAAAATCATACTCAAGTTAATTTGAGAATTAATAAGAAACAGACACTGTACTGCGTTAGACGGTCACATCTCACACTAAAACAAAACAATAGCTGGTCTCTCCGCTTTATATTTGCCTGGATTTCGTTTGCAGGGCCCTACAGAATTGTAAACACTTGGCAACATTCGGACAACAGATGAAATTGTGCATGCAAAATGCAGAAACATTGCTGGACATTTTGCACTGCTGTGCCCCGTGTAACCACGTGTTGGCTTCTACAGAAGTGCCTATGCATGTTTAGAAGTGTAATCCAGAGGTGTCAATCCAGATTTGACTGGAGCACATGCGTTTAGATTATAAGTGTGAACAGGAATGGCAGCCCTTATTGCCCAATGGCAGCTTGAGTCTCTGTAATGCCCTAGGTAGATCAAGTACCTTTCATATGAAGCTCTTTTACCAGGCTATATCACTTTGTCTCACTGTCTTTTAGACAACCAGCAGCAGTACGGTAACGCAGTGCTGTAAAGTGGTCCGGTGCACCGTGAGTTCTATGGTGAAGTCTATTACAGTGGATGTCTAACGCTCCATTTGCATCCTAATAAAGCATCTTCGGGTTCAAGACATCCATTTTCCTTACAGCCCACCTGTTCCTTTGGCACAACACTTGGCAAAACTCCACAAAAGTCCATCTCCATTTATATCGCGTGGGCATGTGCGCTCTGTACGGAAACCCTTGTTGGGAATTTTTCACACCACCTACACGGGTTCCAATCATTCAGACCCCAAACTCCAAAGAAACCTAAAGGAACTATCAATGCTGCAGGGCTCCGAAAGCCAATATAGACTCGCCCACAATCGCGTTCCAATTACATAAATGGGCTGAAGGTACAACTTCACATTAGTCAATGCAAAGGTGGCAGTTCAAACGGAAACTTTTCTGATTCATCGAACCCATGAAAGCTCTGTGTGTGTGTATTTTTAGTAATAAGAAATGGGACTACGGTAGCTTGGTCTTACAAAAGCAGCGACCTTTCTAAAGACCTATTCACACCGAGTGCAAACTTCTTTCCGAGTGCGGAATGTTTTTTTCACATCAGACTGCAAATATAACTGGCTGAGCAATGACATACATGCTTTTTTTGTTTTTTTTACAGAGTCAACACTGCAGCTGCACAGTCCAGCACATTGGTGGCATTTAAGCCTTTTAACCTCTGTACTGGAATGGCACACCCTTTTTTGAACACGAAAATGACATATGTAAGTGGTTCCAGTTTGTGAACCGTCCAGCACATTGGTGGCATTTAAGCCTTTTAACCTCTGTACTGGAATTGCACACCCTTTTTTGAACACGAAAATGACATGTAAGTGGTTCCAGTTTGTGAACGCTTTGTAATACAGACATAAACCCAGTCTCCTTTGAAAGTCCGCTAATAAAATATGTGCATATATAATAAATGTGAATAAATATAAAGCCACAGGGCACATTGGAATTTGTGCAAAGGTGCTGTTTTAGTCACCTCATGCACAATATATATATATATACATATATATAATGACAATGCAGGAAAGTGAATTTAATGCAAATCTGCAATAAATAATACATTTTTTAATTCTTAAATCCATGAATGTGGTAATATTTCATTATTTTACCCCACATTTTTCCTCGCATTCGGTGTGAACAGGCCTTAAACCCAAAGGAAAATGCAATCCTGAACATATCGTGCTAACATTAATATAGATGACTTTTAGCACCTTTTGTCTAAATAAAAAGTACAAAGTACTTTTAATCGTGCATTTCTCATTGATAAAAAGACTCTTAAGGCAAACATGTCTTGTATCAACCATTATAAATACACATTAGCATTGATAAATCTATGAATAATCTGAGAAAATACCATGGTACTTAGTTCTGTTTAGAGTTAATTCAGGGGCTCGGGTAATTTGACAAGTGAAGTTATAATTTTTGACCTAAAAAGTGCATAAAATGCAGCCATACCCCTGTATACCCTCTCTCACTCTAAATATATATATAATAAAAATATTCCACAGTCTACTTTATACATTTAATCTAATTTGTGAGTTTGTGTTCGTAAACCCAGAGAGGTTAAGTGTAAAAGTGCAAACGGTGGGGTTGGAGTGAAGGGCGCAGCGTTAGAGCTGTGAGACTTTCCTGGGAAGGGGCCGGGGTCTGGGAAACTGGTCAGGCCGGCGTGGCTCAGTGTCTTGCCTTCGAATCTGGTGCGGTTTGGGTGGAATAGGTGGCGCGTCGATGCTTGGAGGAATCGAAAGGCTTGGTGGAAGCGGGACCTGCCTGCGGGGGTTGTTCCGCTCATGTATGCTGTAAGGAGGCGGGGTCTTGTTCTCCCGCCGAATAAGCTCATCTGATCCGCTGGAGGCGGAGTTTGGGAGGGCATGGTCAGCGGGTGTGTTCTCAGTTCCGGAGGCCTCAGAGACGCTGCAGCGACTGAGAGACGAGATACCGCTGCTGTAGCTTCCAGAAAGCACCGGAGAATTCGACACCAACCCTGTCGACTGGCACTCTGTGGGTGAGGGGGTGAACGGAGGCGCAGAGGTCTGCGAATACAAGAGAGGAGAAAACATGAAGCTCTGGGCCACAATGTAGTTAGCAAAAGAAAAGTTACCTCTTTCTGCTAGCAGAAACCCTTAATAAAGAAACCATCAGCTGCAACAGAAGCAACGTCCCGCCTCACAGAGCTAATCTGTACACTGGAAGGCCAAAGCACAATATTCTGCAATTTTGGCTCTATTATTTCGAGGCAATACTGTGTCTTTTCATTATGAAAATAATTTCTAGGCAATTAAATCCGCAACTAAGACTGCAGCTGTTTCTAGGACTTCATTTCACTGAATAAAGCGTATTTAGTCTGATTGTACTCTGGAGAGAACTTCAAACACAACATTTCCGCTAGGATAATTCAGCTTTGTGCAGCAACTACAAACAAAATACACACAGTTGTGAACAGTGTATCTCAATAACAGTGAGTTTACATGTAAAGTATGTATGTGTATATATATATATATATATATATATATATATATTA
>NW_015548309.1:2917861-2925034 GCF_001515605.1 Sinocyclocheilus anshuiensis | reverse complement strand
TATATATATATATATATATATATATATATATATATATATATATATATATTACCCATGATTTCAGCTGAAAAAATTATATTTAGAAAGATGCACAAAATTGTATTGGCAACATGATGGTCATTGACTACATTACAGATTTTAAAGTTATTGGTATCAATTGACATTGGATATATGTTGATTTATATTGGATATTTAGTTGTGCAAGCTCATTTTCTAATAATAACTGAATAACACTGCTATATGTAATCTTCAGCAATTCTCAGATTGAATATCCATTTTTCATACTGTACATTATAATGATGTGATACCTTAGTGTTTTACTTTATTTATCAATTTATCAGTTAGCGGCCATAACCTGAATATTTAGCATTGGTATCGTACAGAAATGTAATACTGGTGCATCTCTATAAATTGAATGAATACACTGTTATCAAATTTATTTCAAATATGAAATGCAATCTTGTTTTGGAGATTTCAGAGTTTCCCAATTCAACTGGATAGCGTAAAATAGCCTGGACCAGAATGGAAATTTGCACTGGTCAATGTTGATTTTTCCAGCTGTGACCGTGGAATCTATATTCATATGTGTGTGTTTGGTCATTTGTGTGTGATATGTCACGCAGTATAGCTTCAGACATGAGACTATTTCTGGGGCAAGCAACCGTACACAGGTTACGCTTTCCCTTTCCGACCCACTAACTGCACTTCCTTCAGGAAATTCACCAGCATTCCCACTGAGATTTCTTCCTATCCGAATCTCACCCTCTCTGCTTATTCCTTCTGAGTAGCTTGACAGATTTCTGATTTCCAGAAGGAGGAATGATTTGATTTCTATGCAGTCATCTACACTTTAAATGTGAACAGAGTTCCCACGGGTTGGATTGTAGAGTTTTATATGGTGATTAGTGAGCATGTGTGTGTTGCTGAATACCAGGTGACGAATCAATATATGGCACGAGACAAGAATTCAAGGAAACAGCAAGGAATGTAATTATGAACACGAGGCGCGCTGTTGAGTGGGAGTTTCTGAGAAGCCATTACAGCGGTGCTCAGCTTTGAGGACTGTTACTCAATGAGGAGAATGTGCTTTTATTTAAAACCGGAATACACTCACTGCAACGCCAAAGAAAAATGGCATGAAGGTACATTGATAGCGGCAGCTCCAACCTTTTTCAAAATCTGTGACCCTTTTTGACTATTATGCCCTTTGAAAGAAAAATACTGTGGTTTCTTCAATACTGATACCTGCATTTTCATTAAAGTTGTAATTTTCTCTTCACTGTATTGGTATCGTACATAAACACAGTGTTGGACTCATAAATGATATTACTAAATGTAATGATATTACATACTAAGGTTCAAAGGTTTGGGGTCTGTATGATTTTTTTAATGTCTCAAGGCTGCATTTATTTGATTAAAAATATGGTAAAAGTAATATTGTGAAATATTATTACAATATTATACAATACAAATTATACAAATAGTGGTTACACTTTATTTTAAGGTGTCCTTGTTACGGTGTAATTATACATACAAGTACTGAGTAATATTAATTAACTACATGTACTTACTACATGGTTAGGGTTAGGATTAGGGTTTGGCTTAGGGTTACTTGCATGTAATTATGCATAATTAATTGTTATTATAATAGTAAGTACATGTAACATGTGTAACAACGACACCTTAAAATAAAGTGTTACCCAAATAGTATTAAAAATTAAAATAACTGTTTTCTATTGTAATATATTTTAAATTGTAATTTATTCCTGTGATGCAAAGCTGAATTTTCAGCATCATTACTCCAGTCTTCAGTGTCACATGATCCTTCAGAAATCATTCTAATATACTGATTTGCTGCTCAAAAAACATTTCTTATTATTATTATTAAAAACAGTTGATCTGCTTAATATTTTCTAGAAACCGTGATACTTTTATTTTTTTTAAATGAAAGTTCAAAAGAACAGCATTTATTCAAATTAGAAATATTTTGTAACATTATAAATGACTTTACTGTCGCTTTTGATCAGTTCAATGCATCCTTGCTGAATAAAAGTACTAATTTCCTTAAAATAAAATTTCACTGACCCCAAACTTTTGAGCGGTGGTGCATATATTTTGTTGCTTTCTGCTTTATAGTTGCTACCAGAGTTCAATATCTGTAATATGCATGTGCCACCATTGAGATGTAAGACTTTTAGATGGGTTAGTGGTTTCTGGAGGGTCTGCACCGGATCGCTGCCAACCGAACTGCCCAGGACTGGCATGAACACACACAAACAGTGTCCCTCTGTCTAATTGTGGGCCCAGTTGGACTGATTTGAATCTGACCCAGTTTAGACGCCCTGGATTGAGTCCCCAGACGCTACAGTAAACATCCACACCAGTAAATGCATCAAAGGTCACTTCACAAAACACCCTAGACAACAAGAAAAGGTCATACCTTCTGCGGCGAGCGTAATGTCATCACGGGGGACTGTGATCGTGTAGTCTTGGCAGGAGATCCTATTAAAGGACACAAAAAGTCAATCTTCTTCACTTGATATAGGAGCCTGGGACAGTAAACACAGTCACGGCTGTCTATTCATCAGGAAAACGCTTTGTCAAGGTCGGTCGGCTAATGCAAAACAGTTTAACCATTCGGTACAGTACCAGTTCTTTTCCAGGAAGCTCAATTAGAGTCCACAGATGTAGACCCTTAAAACGGTCGTATCATACTGTTTTATAATGTAATTTGCTCTTTGAGGTCTACTTATAATGTTAGAGACGTTTTAAAGTTTTCACTATTTTAATAATAATTACTACATAAAATAAAACAAATCTAATAATATAAAATATTAAAACGTAAAATAATAAATACACTAATGTATAGTTAGTTCTGAAAGTCACATAATAATAATAATTAATGTATTATATTAACATGTATACACACAATATTAAATAAATACACGTTTCCTATACTTATAGTAGAAAGTTACAATAAATAATATAACTATAATAATAAATTAGAAAAAAAAATAAAAAATAGTAAATATACTAGTTATAGAGCTCTGAAATGTAACCACATCAATTAATCATATTAAAATTAATATAAAAATAATACAAATATAAAATAATAAATACAAGTTATAGTTTATAATCAAATAAAAAAATAAATAAAAGACAATGCAGAAAAGAGAATGCAGACCAACAGTTGAAAGGTAATGAAGCAGCAACGGTGCAGATTGAGGTTTAAAGACGTGTCATGCAGTTTAAAGACATAAATGCTGCGAGAAAGCTCATCAAGAACGATTATAAACAAAAGAATGTGTGGGAAGGATCCCGTTGTTAGGTGATGTGCCTTTTCTTATTAAATATATGGAGATAGTATCTTCAAATTCTCACTGATGTGTTCGACCGGCAGCCCTCACGACACAGGGAGAGGTAGAAGTTAAGACGAGCGAGAAACCAGGAGACTTTAGAGCAGAAGAGTGGAAGATCTGAGAGTTAAAAGGCTTGGGAAACATCTATGTGAGTCTAAAGGACCGGTCGGAGCAGATTTCTTTCTTTACCTGAGTACGGTGGTCTAGGAGGGACAGGGGGACACTTTCCATTAAAATCAGAGAGCGGCGTGTCTAGACTCCAGCTACTTGGTGCAGGCTTCACCACTTTTACACACAAAACATGCATTTCAGGTACATCAGTCAACTCAACTCAAAATATGACTGGCAATAGCAAATCAGGATTTGTCCGGACTAGGATGTAAAAGAACGGAAACTGTCCTGCTAAAACTTTCTGCCTCAAAAACAAAAAATATATCAAATGAGGAAGGAAAAATGTGTTTATATGTTTTTTTTTTTGGATCGTTAACATACATTTTAACATATATTTTCCATATAATGTCTTATATGGAAAAAATATCCTGAAAATATTCAATATCCAAAACCTTCTACACTTTCTTTTCTTTAAATTAAAATTAAATCGATTTAAAATTGCAATAGTTTGCTGGGCATCTTTTAGGACAAGCAAATTCTCTTAAGACATGTATATAAATATTTGATATAAATAACGAAGGAAAAGCTAAAAGTTGCCAGTGTCTTTGCAAGTCATTATACACACTAGGAGTTAGCTATTAATTTAAATAACTTGGATGAACAGATGAAATAAAGATGATGAAATCTCCTCAACATCTTCCTGTCAATCAGAATAAGTGTGAGTCTGTTGGTGAACCTCTTTGGTGGTTCAGTCACAGCTGTCACAACACACAGGAGCGGCGAGCTGTCGGCAAGCATCAGATCCAGCGCACTGATCGCCAGACCCCCGTCATGTCAGACCACCCTCCTCACAGCAGGGCGGCAGACTGAAGATTCATACACTCACATGCACATGCTCACCTTTATCGGGGGTGGAGATGTTGGGGTCACTGCGAGGCAAGGAAGCGTCCCCCGCTGGGTGTGGAACCGGCCTCTGTGAAAGAGATTCACGTTGGTTGTGACTTCCGTCGAGACATCATTCGGCGATTACTATAGGCTACAAGGTTTCATTTTGAAATATCCATGACATAGTTGTTGTTGTTTTGTTTTTTTTTTTATATTGAAGCATATTTTGTGTTTTATTTGCCATTTTCATTAATAGCAGAGGAGAGACTCAAGCTTCATTTTAACGTGAACTGGCTACAATTCACAAGTGAAAAAAGTGGCATTTCACCTATCCATTAATTTATACAAAATTTACATTTACAGTATTGAACAAAAAAAAATAGAGTTATCATATTCATTTTTTGAGGAAAGACACATAATATAGAGTGAGGAGGTAAAAGTGAAAAGGATGTAATTTTCCTCCCTATTAGAATTTGCTGCCGATTCTGAAATGGGAATTCTGTTAATTCGCAAATGAAATAACCTCAATTATGAGAAATAAACTTTTGATTACAAGAAAGTCCTAATTACAAGAAATTAAGACTCAATTACGAGAAATAAAGATTTAATTGCGAGAAATAAAGTCTCAATTACAAGAAATAAAGTCTCAATTACAAGAAATAAAGTCTCAAATGCTAAAAATAGTCTCTATTATGAGTCTCAATTACGAGAAATAAAGTCTCAATTACAAATAAAGTCTCAAATGCTAAAAATAGTCTATTATGAGAGTCTCAATTATGAGAAATAAAGTCTCAATTACAAGAAATAAAGTCTCAATTACGAGAAATAAAGTCTCAATTATGAGAAATAAAGTCTCAAATGCAAAAAATTATCTATATTATGTGAAAGTCTCAATTACAAGAAATTGTCCTAATTACTACAAATAAATTCTCATTCATGAGACAGTCTAAGTTGTGAGAGATAAAGTTTAAATCATGAAAAATCAAGCTTCAATTAGGCGGAAAAAAAATTCAGTCATAAACTCAAATAAAAACTAAAATAGTTTTAAATATGGGAATTCTCAATTCTGTTCATTTCTTGGAAGAAAATTGTGAAGACGTCATCAGATTTGAGCTGATGAGGTTACTCCGTCTTCTGCACAGATACTTTACCTAATAATTTCACTGAGACACATTCACAAAATCAATTCCATCCAGTCATTTTTAAGGATGCGGTTAATGCAAATCTTACAAGGAAGAAGGGAAAGAGAAGTAAACCCAACCAGTAAACAGAAAAGCTTCCGAAACACTCCAATATGACCTGAAGAATATTGAAAACATTGATATTCTAATCATCTTCATACCTGTGCAGGATCCAGGGGGTTTGGATATATGGCGCTGCAGGGTCTCTCTCGTGGTGAGAGGCAGTTCTCTCTGGAATGCTTGCGTTTATCTGACAACTGTGGAGAACCTGTGAAGGGTGAGGAGGTCCAAGCAAGGGAGTGATTTCAGCAACACACCGACAAGAATGCTCAAATTTTGTGTCCACACACGCACTCAGACAAAAACAAAAGGACATAGATCTTGCTCTCATTTCTTTCCTAACCAGCCAGCACATAAAATAAAGGCTCTTCCTCCTCTTTCCCTCCCGCTAGGGCGAGAATTGTTCTGCTGGGGTGACAGGCGGTTATTTCGCAGGGAGAGATAGACTAGCCAACATGAGGAGCAGCCTGGACCTGCTCAGAACACTAACTTCCTCCTCCAGCACAGGACAGGAGGCCACGGCTCTCTTATGCAACCCGGTGATAGTCATCATCAGTCTAGAGTTCTTCAAGCTGCATTTTATGCCATCTGTAATTCTCCAGAAGCGCTTCCTGTCTGCTGCTGCTTTATGGGGGTCTCTATGGGAGGCAGGGAGGGCTGCCAAGGGGAGACTATAAGATTACATAAATGTCTCCATACATATTGCTGTTTTTATGATCTGTGTCCGCAAGTAAACACATGCTGGATGGAGGGAGATAAGAGGCCAAGGAAGAGCGGAGGAAAGAGAGAAACAGAGGGGAGAGTTCTGCTATATATCAGGACACCGGCTTTCTGTAACCCACAGTAAAACAGCATTAAATGGGCCATAAACTTTGCTTTGCAAAAAAAAAATAATTTTTAACTCGGAAATCTGTTTATTATGGAAGCCTGATTCTGAATCAGTAAAAAGTAAAAAAAAAAAAATAAAAAAAAAAAAAGGTAATTGTGATAAAGCTTAAATTAAGAAAGAGTTGTAATTGCAACAAATAAAGATGCAATTATGGGAAAAACAGTAATAATCTCTTGCAATTGATATACAGTGGGTACGGAAAGTATTCAGACCCCCTTCAATTTTTCACTCTTTGTTATATTGCAGCTATTTGCTAAAAATCATTTAAGTTAATTTTTTTTCCTCATTAATGTACACACAGCTCCGTACCCACTGTATATATATATATATATATATATGTCTAAATTACCAGAAAAAATTAATAAGTCACAAATAATAAAATATATAATAAAAAAAATATATAAAATATATAATAATACAAATATAAAGACTCAGTTGTGAAAAATAAGTCTGAAAAGTGAGAAAGTCTTAATTACGAGAAATAAAGTCTAAATGATTAGAAATAAAGTCCAAACTGTGATGTAAAGTTGCAAATATGGGAAAATGCTGAATTGTGGAATATGAACACACAATTATGAAAAAAAGGCTCAGTTTTAATAAATAAAGTCTTAATTATGAGAAATCAAGTCGCAATTAATAAATATTAAAAATAAGATCCAAATTGTGCTATAAAGTCACTGATGTAAGA
>NW_015548309.1:2910589-2917229 GCF_001515605.1 Sinocyclocheilus anshuiensis | reverse complement strand
TATATAGCAATTATAAGAAATGACGACCAACTTGTTATATAAATTTGTAAATGTGAGACCACACTGTGAAATATGAAGACTCAATTATGAAAAAAAAACAATCATGAGTATACAAGTCCAAATTGATTGATTTAACATTATAAATGAGAGATATAAATTCTCAAATTTGAGAAATAAAGTCTCAATTATACAAAATAAAGTCTCAATTGCAAGAAATATAGTCACAATTACGATAAATAAGGTCCAAATTGTGATACAAAGTCACATATGTAAGATACCGCATTATGAAAAATAATGTCTCAAATATGAGAAATAATCAAACATGCTTTTTGTTATTTTTTGGTGGAACAGTTTCTGTAACTTCAGTCTTGCATCAAAAAGTTATAATTTGGTTTTACTAACCTCTCTCTGACCCTTAGGTCAAAAAATACTTAATGAATTTTAAAAATAAAGATGAGAAAGCTTGGTCGGTGCATTCCAAGCACGCAGTCCACTGTATATTTATCATAAGTTTTTGTGTTACTGTCAAACCTCAAACCTCAGTAGCTTTCCTGTGTGAACACTGAAATAAAAGTTTGATATAGACATACTGCAAAGGAGCAAAGGTTTGGAATGGCTGCTCTGAGAGCGGACGGACTCTTCTCACCTCTGGCACTGGACGGAGCTGAGCTGGTCACGTTGGGAGAGGCCGAGTGATTGGAACTGAGACTTGAGGTAGACGGACTTGGCTGGAAAGACAAGAAAAAACCGTGAGAAACATAAGAAAGAGCCCACAGATTTCTGCACTTTGTTGTCGGTCTATAATATGGACGGGTTATACAATAATCATTCGGTCTGGGATAAAAGAAAAAAGCTAAATGATCTGTCCGTCCAGTCTATAATTCACACCTACAAATCCAATTCTCACAGTGAGAGAAAAGAGAGCGAGACAGGAAGATTAAGCGGAGATATGAGAGAGACAGATGAAAACCAAAAGAGGGCAATTAGGAGAGAAAAAGCAGAGAAAAAGAACAAGAGAGAAAGAGGGAGATTAGGAGGAAATATGAAAGACAGTGAGAGAATAGAGAGTCTGCCGGTGTGCGTGTGTGAGAGAGTAATTATCCAATGGCAGCCCATGCACTCACCTGCATGTTGAAGACTTCATCTGAGCTCTCTGATTGGCCCGTGATGTTGCTCACCTCATTGGAGGCCTGCGACGAAAGCGAGGATGAAGAGTAGCGGTTGACTGCTGGGTAGCTGAGGGGACTGAATGACATACAATAAAAATGCAATTAGAAAGACTTTAACAAGTAGCATTTTTTATTTTTATTTTTTAATGCTATGTCATTTTCATGGTAAGAATAAAGTGAATAACAGGAGTCACACAATTATAAGACAATTCATTTAATACAAGAGAAAATTCTAAAATACATTCAGGTGATACTTTTTAAAATCAGTTAATCTCTGAATACAAATGTTGTGTATTAACAAATATCATACAATTCTGCTGAAAATTAGTGTAGAATTTACTAGAAGATTAGTAAAGTTATAATTGACATTTTAGAAGAATATTAACTCCTAATCAGCCAATATGTTGGTATCTGTCGCAATTGGCTTATGATCAATATTGATTGATAGATCAACTGACATCTCAATGAATAATTAATATTTTCTGCTTTCAAAAATTGTAGCATATTTATCTTTGTGTCATCATAACATTCTTTACGTAAATATTATATTTATATTATTATTTTAAAAATAATTTTGACAATAAAAAAAAAATAAATGGGCGGGTTATATAAAAATATATTATATAAAAATATAATACATTAAAAACATAATATTCATGATCAGTATTTTATTCATTATCAGTA
Source organism: Sinocyclocheilus anshuiensis (assembly GCF_001515605.1). NCBI lineage: Eukaryota > Metazoa > Chordata > Actinopteri > Cypriniformes > Cyprinidae > Sinocyclocheilus > Sinocyclocheilus anshuiensis. The sequence goes on along the minus strand of NW_015548309.1, from coordinate 2,915,376 downwards.
CTACTACTAATAATAATACTACTGCTACTAATAATAACAATTATAATAACAATAATCATCATCTTCAATCATAAATAAATAAATAATTATTAAATTAATTAAATAATTAAGGAGTCAGCAGGATGAATGTAAGCATTTAATGATACCCACAGGAAGTGAGAAAAAAATATTGTATTCAATCACAATAAACTGCAGAAATTTGCATAAACTGTACTTATTTTACATACGTATTAACATTATATCTTCTATAAGCTACCCTGCTCTCTAGATTTAAGCATTAGCCACCGAAAAACTTAAACTGTCGAGTCAAACCCTCACCTGCGGCGTGACACCACACGCGCTCCTCCCTCTGGACTCATTATGTTGGGTGCGGAGTTTCTTCCGGCTCGAGGGCTTCCGTTGGTGAAGTGGATCGGACTGGCTCGCACATAGGCCGGAAACTCCTTCAGAGCGTGGGAAAGACAGAAAGATGAGCGCACGAGGAACGGCTTGGGAAATCAGAAAGAATCTGACTGCTGATATGCACCTGTATGCCGAGGCTGGATTTCATGAGATGAAACTGATCCACCAGTTTCTTGTGCAGAGGCCGCATGTCCTGAGGAACGAACTTCTCATGCACAGTCAAACCAAACTCCAGGATGTGAGCCTGAAGGAGAAACAAGTCTTAAAGATGTGCAACAGCAATAACAATGCATTTTAACCTGAGCAATGGGACACAAACAGAATATTTAGTGCTAAATAATGTGGGGAGGGACTTTTTCCATTTTACCCATTGGGATTTGAATACATTTTGAAAAGTAGGTTATACATTATTGACTAAAAAATGTCACCGCCCACTTTGTTTTCTTTAAAATAATGCAAAAAAATTAACTCTAAACTGTGGTATACTGTAAGGTTGTAAATGTGGGATGCCGCACTGTGAATTAAAAAAGTTTCAATCGCGAGAAAGAGACACAATTCAGTCACAATTATTAGAAAGAACTGTCCAAATTGTGACAAATTCACTCATTTATGTAATCTTAAAAAGAAAAAAATATCTAAATAGTTATAAAGTAACAAATGTAAGATGACATTTGTCAAAATATGAAGAATTAATTACGCGAAATGGCCTCCATAGCAAGAAATAAATCTTAAATGTGAGAAATAAAGTCGCAATTATCATAAAAAATGTGCAATTATAAAAAAATGAAGTCAAAATTGTAAAATAGTCTCAATAGCATGAAATAAACCTCAAATGCAATCATTATCAGAAATAAATACGAAATAAAGTCTGAACTGTGAATCAGTAGCGAGAAATACATCTCAAATGTGAGAAAAAAATGTCACAATTATCCGACAAAACGTTGCAATTATAAGAAATTATAAAAGTCCAAATTGTGAAAGTCTCAATAAAGAGAGAGATAAGGGTCAAATGTGAGAAATAAAGTTGCAATTATCAGAAAAAAGCTACAATTATAAGAAATTATAAAAGAAATTTAAAAATTGCAAAAAATTTTGAATTCATTTTATGTAAACAAAGATCTGACAAATCAAGAGCAATAAGATGAAAGACATTTATTAAAGCAGCAAACAGGATCCATTTTTATTTCCTGTTGTCTTTAAAACAGCTCGCTTCATAATTAAATGATCAGCAAAATATTTTCTCCCCCTTCAGTCTTTAAAAGTTCACTTTCATGCTTGTAACTGGCGTATATCCATGGTTACTGTCTAGACAACAGCATCATGTGCTCGGCTCTGGAGAGTTCCTGGTTACTAAGCAGCACGGGCATGAAGGGAAGACCTACAGAGACCCAGCTTGTGTGGATCATAACAGCTAAATCCCAAATGGCGGTGGTGAAACAGACGTGAATGATGAGTGCGAAACATCATAAATGTGTGTCTAATCTGGTGTAGATTAGATTTGGTTTCTTGAGACAAACCTGCTCAAACATGAGCTCTCGGAGATGGCCGATTTTGTCTCCGTCTTCGGGGTGATTCATGATGTAGTCCTTCACGAAGAATGCCTGCGAGAAATAAAAGAGACACAAAATTACACTCCTTAACCACAATGCATTGTGCCTCGCCAGCCTCCACATATTTTGTGGTGCGAGTTAGAATTTACCTTGACATCTTTAACAAACAATATCATGCATAGTTTGGTAAAAACTTGATTAACTTTCTGTTTTAAGGGACATGAAGTGCTGCAACCAAATGAAGTGCAAAAATATGAGCTTAAGAACATGCATGTTTTCAGATCTTTTAAGCTACAGGGGGAAGGAGAAAGAACAGACGGTGTATCTATGTCCGATCTGTTCCAAGGACGATGGACTGGTATCTCCAAAGAAACAGTGGGAGAGCAGAAGCTTCAGGAGGCAAAAATCTCAATCTTCAAAGATTCCACCATGCAGATTTTTCCATTGCCTTCAGTATGACATTTGGCCTGAACAGCAGCCGAATGCTACTGGCAGATGCCCATTTTAACTGCAGCTGCACGCTACACCTGCAGATCACTAAAGGAACTCACAACGAGAGAGAAAAGTTTTAGCAACAAAGCGGCTGGAAGTCATTGATTTTGGCAACTTTCAAATGCATATAGCTTTGTGGGAAGAAAAAAAATGTTTTTTTTGTTCTCACTATTAACTAACTATTAACTACAGTTTAAGTACAGGGTAGGATTAAGGGATTTAAATTATGGTAATGCAGAATATGTGCTTTATAAGTACTAATACACAGCCAATATGCTAGTAATATTCATGCTAATAAGCAACTAGTTAATAGTGATAACTTTTCATTATTATTATTATTATTATTAATAAATATTCATGCCTCAATTTTGTACATATGCTCCAGAACAGTGCATTTTTCCTTGCCAGTGTCACGTTTAGTATACTCACTGCTTTGGATAGATGTATATTATATAAAGCATTATACAAACACGTTTTAATTGAATACAAAAAAAAAATGTTTCTCTTATATTCTAATTCTGTTCTAATTAAATAATTGAAATAAATTAAATAATTTGATTTAAATGAAAGATTTTCTAAATAATATTTCCATAATTTATTTTGGCTATGGTACAATGAGAAAAAAAAAGTAACATTGTCTCGACTAAAATATACACTACTATACACTATTTTCCGTACACAGTACAGATTGGTTTATGTACATGAAAAAATTACATCTTATGACAAAAAAAAACAAAAAAAAAAATCCCCAATTTGGGAAAGATTTATCTCAGTAAAAATTCTACATCTTTTCAGTGGTGGAAGTTCTGAACAATTACCAGCAGATTTTTGTACCCATGATTAGAAGGGAACAATATGAAATCAAGTTGAAGATGCGTAAATGGTCCCCTCAGATGAGCATTATTTTGTATTTTCACGGTTATTTTGACATCCAAATTTTGGTTTCATTTGCAAAAAATGGCATCTGGACACTCTGTCTTTCACAATCTGTCATCATTTCTCAAACTCCTTGGTGGGCGATGTCATGATATAGATAAATCAGTTTGGTTTCAATGGCTTAATGGTTTTATCATTACCTCTATGATTTTCCTGACACTTTTATCCAGAGATTTATTTTATGCCTGGTAAAGAAACCGATGACCTTGTAATGCCATGCTCTACTATTTGAGCTACAAGATCTTCTGAGAAACGTTTGTGAGCATTTAGGTAAGGAAATAAAAACGCCACTAGCTTTCTCTCAAATTTCTAATGCTACTAGATTTAATTGCAGCTACTTGCTATGCCTGCAGGTCACCAGTAGACGAACGCCATTTGAATGTAATGAACTCCGGGACAATTACAGATGTGCTTGTGTACTTGTGAATCCTCTTCGCAAAAATTTAAGGAACGGAAATAACATGCCTTACTAAATTAATTTCTCTCTGAACTTATGGTGAAGACTCAGCTGTCAGGAAAGTCTGAAAATCGTTAGGGTGAGCCAATTAAAAGCGAGGGGCTTGAAAATGAGAGGAATTTCAGAGTGGAATTTCCTTGAGTGCTGACCTTAAAGCGCAGAAATGCAACAGACAACAGCTGGAACGCTCAATAAACAACTAATTGGCAATGCTGTCATGTTTACGATCCAAATACATTAGCTGCTGCTCATCCCAGACCCTCAGCCTCAGGACGCTCAGCCTACATGAAGCGAATTTAACGCAAATGTGCATTCTGGAAGACATACAAACACAAACTCGCCTGAATACAGTCGACTCTCCTCTTCATAGCCACTCTCCAAGTCTATCAAGGTAAATACTGCAGTGACACTAAAGCGAGGTTGCTATGCAACAAGCGCTCATACAATCTGGAGAGTTCTGTTGTATTCGCTCAGAATATGACTTCTTTGAGATACTATGGATTTTCCCAGGGTTTTACAAGGAGAATGATTCTTCTTTCAATGCTACTGTTTTTGTAGTTTATCGGCAGAGTACAGCCAAGATATTCTCTTTCGGACAAGCTAAACACGCATTAAAACTCTGAAGGTATCCCAGAATTCCCCTCGGCCATCTGAAGGCTCTGTGTTCTCTGACAGAGGACACCGGGAGACAACCTTGTGTGTATACATTTTTAATATATGAGGTGGTCTTGCATCAGTGAGGACTTGGAATACATATAATATACAACCTCCTGATAGCGAGCGAGACCTCCGTTGACAGCGGCGTCGATGACTCCGTTGAGACACATGGTCAAGGGGTTGATGTTCTGCATCTGCCGGGTTTGACACTGCGTGATCAACGTCCGCAATTGCAGGTTCTTGTTCTTGATGACCTCGATAGCGTTCTCTAGAGGACTCACTTCCACCTGTGG
>NW_015548309.1:2900613-2910579 GCF_001515605.1 Sinocyclocheilus anshuiensis | reverse complement strand
TATATATATATATATATATATAAAAATCTGGGTTTCCACAAAAATACTAAGTAATAAAAATGAATGGAGTAATGCTGTGGAAAATTTGGAATAAATTAAATTTTACAATATAAAAAAAAAAAGTGCACAATAAGTATGTACTACAAGAACAAAACACTCACAGTCATTGGCTGCGCATTCACATCTGTGATTGCGTCGAGTTTCTGATTCTGACCTTATGGTGTGGTGGGTGAGTTTCATGAGATCTACTTACCAGTTCTCTCCTCTCCACTTCAAACCAGCGTGAAATGCCTGGGAGACTCTGAACAAGCGTTAACGTTGTTCTTTCTACCCACAAGCTCTGAAATTCAAAAGCAAATGCTCATTGACAAACATCAACCGTCAGAGAAAGTCCAAGAGATCCCATAAGGCAAAGCGGTAACAACATATTCAATGAACGAGTGACTTTCCTCCTCCAGTATGTATAAAACATATCATTTAATCTACACTTTAAACAGCTCATTCTCAGCAACACAGTACGCTTATCAAGTCACACTGCTCCACATATTAAATTTCACATTCATAAATTCATTTCCCATCCAGCACAGCCTGAGAATTAACCTGAGCTGGCGCAGGTATAACGGAGGAAGCTCTGTAAGAACTTCAGATGCTTGATTGTGATATTCAAAACCAAAAAAAACCCAGTGAAAGTCCCCAACAAGGGCAAAAACAATGGATCAAAAGTTTGAAGTCAGTAAACCTTTTTTTTTTTTTTTACGAAATTCATAATTTCAGCAAAGATGCATTAAATTAATGGGGGAAAAAAACAATAAAGACTTTTATATTTCTATTTTAAATAAATAAACGCTGTTATTAGTCAAAGAATCGTAAAAAATCATGAGATCTACTTACCAGTTCTCTCCTCTCCACTTCAAACCAGCGTGAAATGCCTGGGAGACTCTGAACAAGCGTTAACGTTGTTCTTTCTACCCACAAGCTCTGAAATTCAAAAGCAAATGCTCATTGACAAACATCAACCGTCAGAGAAAGTCCAAGAGATCCCATAAGGCAAAGCGGTAACAACATATTCAATGAACGAGTGACTTTCCTCCTCCAGTATGTATAAAACATATCATTTAATCTACACTTTAAACAGCTCATTCTCAGCAACACAGTACGCTTATCAAGCCACACTGCTCCACATATTAAATTTCACATTCATAAATTCATTTCCCATCCAGCACAGCCTGAGAATTAACCTGAGCTGGCGCAGGTATAACGGAGGAAGCTCTGTAAGAACTTCAGATGCTTGATTGTGATATTCAAAACCACCTCAATCCAATATAATCGTATCATCTGGATAGCGTCTCAGCCGAAGTTTACCTCTAAATGAGATTTTCAGACATTATTACTGTGCGGTAAGTGGACCGGGGTGGTGAGTACCCCCGGTGTCTCTGAGAATATAATATCTGGCAGGCTAAACAGTTTATTTCAAACACGGTAACCACCAGAGGTCGGGGGAAATCAAACCCCCGCGGTGGATCGAATCCATGCAGAGGCTGTGATTGTCTATGCTGGATATATTGAGTGATAGGGGAAGGGAAATGATATTTGGAAGGAGTGCGTCTCTCAGCCCCTAAAACTTTAATTAGCCTCTCTGGACCAAGGCTGTGAATAATGCAGCATGTGAGAGAACACCTGAGATCTACACACACACACACTGGCCGCCAGACGCTGGAAGTGAAGGAATTAATACACAAGAGAGAAGAGGAAGAGTGAAGAGAGTGATGAGAAAAAAAATGACATCAAAAGAATGCCCGGAAAAGATGGAATGAAAAATCCCAGAATTAAAAACTCACACATTATTTACTCACCCGCATGACTTTTTTCTACCGTCTACACATTTTGAAGAATTTACTGGTCAGTTTTGGCCCATGCATTTACAATGAACATGGTCAGGAGCCTTCAAGCTTCCAAATGGACGTATAGGCACTACAAAAGCAATTCATATGACTCATGTACTAAATTACAAGTCCTTAAAAGTCATACAATAGCTTTTGTAAGAAACCAAATCATCATGATTCTGCCAGATTTACTGAATGGAAACGGTTTGTGTTGCACACTGAGTTTAAGTTGTTATTTACTGAATATCTTCTCATGCGCCCCAGATTTTCTTGGCACATTCACAAGAGTTCATGAGAGAGGTAGTGGTGTCAGATTTGTGACCAAATCATTCTACATGTTCATATTTCGAATGAATCAAAACAGCAGCCAGCACATTCTTCAAAACATCCTCTTTTGTGTTTCACAGCAGAAAAACAGTCATACAGGTTTGGAATGATATAAAGGTGAATAAATGATGACAGAACTTCAATTTCTGGCCGAACAATTCATTTAAGAGTACACTGTGGCTACTAGCTCACCTTAAACTCATTTTCTTTGTCTTTGGTGCCCTTGTGAAACGGGCGGTCGTAGCGAAACCTCCAGATATGGTTGACCTTATAGAAGCTCTTGATGTTGTCAGGGACGCCATCACGCTGCAGGACGTCCTGGCTATCTGGGATTGGTGTGACAGCATAAATCTGCAGATCTGCATGAACGATTCGTCAAGGAACATGCAATAGGTGTCGCTCGAACACAAATGCATTTGAATAACTTCTTGAACAACTAAAAGTAATTGTATTTAAATAATTAAATATATTATATTATATTTTATACATTTTCTGTATCTTTACAAAAGTAAGTGTTTAATAACAAATTTTGCTTTGGTATCTCCTACTTCACTCCCAATCCAAATGCAGACAGTACAGTTGGAAATCATCCTCCGCAAATGTTTAAATAACCAACATCTTGTGCCTCACAGACGTGAGGTCTCATCAGCACATAAATATGAATCGAGCAAGGCAGACGTCCAAGAAGGCAAATGATTAATCGCCGGCTTGGATAACAAAACGCTGTGCTCATGTAGTTTGACCGGCCCTGTCTGCTCTAATTGTGCTGAAGAGGACGTCACATATTCACCGAGCGCCTGGCCTCCAGGTACATGTCTCATCAATTGAACAAATGCTCTCCTGCGACCCACCGTCTCCATGCCTGATATGCGTTCTGAGAGGGAGGGGATTGATTTTCAGCCACATGGACGTGTATTTAAAGCGGGCAGTCCTGGCCTTGTGCTTGTTCTGAAAAATATCGTAAGGCCTGCTTCACAATGCATTGTGCATTGACACTATTGTATACAGCATACTGAAAATCAGTTTTGTGGCTTCTGAGATATTACGCTGAGTTTTTACTTTTAAAAATTATAAAATGGTTATCGGCAATGTGCTATTGAGAATTATTACAAACTTTCTTCTCATGAAATCTAATTTACATAAGGTAGGGTGTCACATTTACATCCAAATGCTAATTTAACCTACACCAAATGGAACTTAAAACCCAGAATTTTGCGATAAAATGCTTAAATCAGCAGGATTCTGCCAGATTTACTGAATAGAAACATCTGTGTTACACACTAAAGTTTAATACTTTATACTGTTAGGGGTTAGTTTAAATTTGTTAGCAATAGTAATGGTGACACATGCATTTGTGCTGCTAATAGTAAAACTAGTAAATCAGTTAGTTAGGGCAAACTGACATGAGTTAAAGGAACTAGGACAATAACTACACGAGAACAAGAGAACAACTCTTCAAAAAATAAATGTGCAAGTATAAGACTCTCTGGTGTGCAAGTGTGTGTGTTCGGGAAAGAGAAGAGATGTCTGGAGGATACATTGGGCTTCAGCCTGGTAGATGGTCTGGTCAGGCTGGTTGGCGTGTTGCATTGCGATGGCATGAGGGAACTCATTGAGCATGCGCTGCTGGAACGCCTCCAGACGCTCGTAGTCATGACCACGGCACACAAACTCCTTATTCTGTACAACACACACACACACACAATATATACAAACATTCTGGTTAATACTGACACCAAGTGGACTTCAGAGTTACTGACAGTGACATCCGATATGCTGCAGGATGTCAGAATGACACATACCCGTAGAAAGAAGGGGAACTTCTTGCCGTAGAAGCCCACTCTGAAGAACTCTGGCTCCAGACGCTGTTGGTCCATTATTTTATCATAAAACGAAGCTTCCATCATCTGTGATTTGCAGTCATATAATTAGCAGAAAACACAGTTAATACAGTTTTTCAGCTAAAGGGGCCATATTGCACACATTTGATGCATTTAATCAACTGAAAGTTAAAGTGTCTTGCACTAAAATATTTTAGTTGTAGATGACAATTTCTACATTCTCATTTGAATAAGACTTCCTATACTTTCTAGAGTTACGTAAATGACCTCTGTTATGATTGACCAACATTTTTTTTGCATGTGAAATTATGTACTGTTGATATGTACTGTAATTGTAGGTAATCTTATGTTAATGAGACTCTGTTTTCCATGCTATGATTCTGTTAAGAACTGGCTAAATGCAAACAACTGTCATATTACATAAAGAGTTTTAACTCACCCTCATTTTGCTGAGGTTTCTATAATCATAGTAGGATTCGTACTGGTCCGCTAACTCTCTGCACAGGATGATGCCATTCTCCCAACACTAAAGGGGTAGAGAGGGGTATTTTAGTTCACATGCAGTTTCATAACTGACCAGCAGAAGCCACTAGAGCACTATCAGTACTTTGAGAAACAAGGACTTAGTCAAAAATGCAAGAATTCAAGGGATCAAATGCAAAAGATGGTATGGGGAAATTTGTTGGCTGCTCTTACTTCAATATCTGGTCCACATAAAATAAAAAAATACATAAATACATAACATAACATAACACAACACAACATATAAAATGCAGTTTATATCTTCCTACAAACTGTATATTTATAGTAATTTATCTTGGCAATCTTGATGTTGAAAAAAAACGGCTACATATTTTGCTATAATGATTAAAATTAGTACTGTCAATCGATTAAAAAAACAACTAATTAATCACACATTTTTTTCTGAAATTACAACCTAACATTTTTTAAAATATCGTTTTTAAATATACTTTTAAATTGCAATAATTTCCCATTCATCTTCAAATTAATGTAGAAACAACAAAGACAGTATATTTTTTATATTTGTTTAATGGCATCTTTTTTATGCCTGAAGGCGAGTATCACTGATACCAAATACTACTGATGTCTCTAGGAAATTGTTTTCTTTTTCCTAATATTTAACCATTGACTATAGCCATTCAGCATTACAGTAGAATTGAGAGCTAATTATTTTAACATTCAGTAGACTCTAAAAAAATAACAACTTCTAATTTAAGTGAACTTAAAACAATCTTCGCATAAACCCATTATAATAAATATATTTAGCTTCCCGTGCCCTTCGGCAAGTAGGAAATATAAAGAAATTGAATAAAGTTATCAAACACTAAATTCTAAATTAAATATAGAAGAATCCTTAAAGCTAAAAAAGTTGATGATTTCCTCGTTTTTTCTTTTGTTCTTTGATGAACAGACATCACAGCAGCTGGTTATTAAGTTATTTTGACTGCTTTAAGAGCTGCCGCTGCTGAACATGACGCAGATCTGACACGCATCGGATTTCCTCACAACTCTTTATGTTTTCTGACCCACTTCAGGACTTAAAGTCTCTACTAATGAGCTGACGGGTTGAATCGGGTGTGTTAGATGAGGGAGACCGTGCTGGGCTGCTTCAGGACAGTTTTGAAAACCACTGCATTTCAGAGACATGCTCTTAAATTTGACTCATAACAAATATTTACACACATGCAGAGTTTTAAGGCAACTTTAATCACCTTTTTGGTAACTTCATGACTTGACTGACGACATAACTACGACACTGCATGATTGTAGTTTCATTTGCGCTTTAATATGAAATTATAAACAGCGCGTGCCACTGCAATTGTATTTGAGGAAGCACTTCAGTCCCATTGCTTCCTAAATCCACCAGCACAAGAGTTGGCTTCAGCCATGAGGAGAGCAGACAACAAACGCACTGATTTTTATTCTCATCAAGTGATTAGGTGATTGAGGTTACTGATTATGTAAATGCCATTTAGTTCTGAAGGACAACTACTCGAAATACAATCACGCACTGATAATTTAATAGCGGGCTGAGAGGAGCCACGTGATGAGAAATGAAAGAAACGTGACACAAAAACGGGGAGGATGGCAGAAATCCCAGACCTTTCCACGGTCAAAGTTTTGGATGATGGTGAGGTGCAGATACTCCTTCCTCTGCCACTCGCTCTGCATCGGGTAACTCAGAAACTCCCGCAAGGGTCTCTCGGACCATTCCAGCAGCTCGTCGTACAGCAGAAGTGTATATGAGGCCTCTGCACACATAAACATGTCATCAAAATATATCCGTTAACCGTATCTTCAAAGTAATTCTGGTTCACGTCATGCTTGAGTACCTGTGTAATTCTGTGCTTTCAGATGCAGGTCATACAGCTTGTGAATGTAGCGGATGTACATTTCCTCTTTGTTCAGCTCTGTTTTGTAGAAGTTCTGCAGAGAGGAGACAAAGAGTGGTGGACTGTGGATATGAAGTGACTGACTTTCACTGCGGGCCTGGTTACTATGAACAAATTCATATGGATAAACCAAGGAGACTTGGAGAAGAAGTACAGAATGCAGGAAATCACTCCAGCAATGGGAAGTCCACAATACAGCGATGAAAAGTCTTTAATGTTTCCTCCGTAAACTAAAGTGCTAAATCACTTCCCTTGTTAACACTCAAGTCTTGAACTGAACACCAAACTGATACCATTCACAAACATTTCATCTAAAAGACAAAGCAAAACACAAACCAGACCACCAGTTTGTCTAAACTGGCAGGTATATAGTGAAAATTACTGACAAATAATGGCAGAAAAGGTTATAAATAAACGTACCAGCAGACTGACTGTACAGCCAATCTTTTTTCCATCCACTTCCCCCAACTTCATACAGTCTCTGTAAAACAGAAAGAGTGTATCCATGAGCCAGAAGTGCAGAAATTAAGAACAATGAAGAATTTTTATTTACTTTATACATTTTAACTTTAGGTTAGGTCGAAGTTAACTTAAACTTAAAATTTTTAAATGCATATTTAATTTTTTTCACCAATTAAAAAAGTAAGATGAAAACAATAAGTAGCTTCATTACCGTTTTTGTTTTACTCATTTTTCATGCAAAAATACTAAAATATATCACATTGGGGAGTAAATATATTTCAAGCTGTAAGTGTTTCAATGCACAGCAATGTTCAAATGTTTGGGGTCAGCAAGATTTTTTTTTTTATGTTTTTGAAAGACATCTTTTATGCTCAGCAAGGCTGCATTTATTTAATACAATATGCCGTAAAAACAGCAATTTTGTAAAATATTATTACAATTTAAAATAAGTTTTCTATTTTAATTTGCTTTAAAATGTAATTTTTTTTCCTGTAATGCAAAGCTGAATTTTCAGCATCATTACTCCAATCTTCAGTGTCACATGATCCTTCAGAAATCATTCTAATATACTGATTTGCTGCTCAAGAAATATTTCTTATTACTTTTTTACTACATTTTTTTACTTTCACTTTTCAGTTTAATCTATCCTTGATGAATAAAAGTATTTAAAAAAAAATATTGACCCCTCACCTTTGAACAGACTTTTTTCAAAAGGGCAGCTTGTACTATTTTGAATTACAAGTATATTGTATTTGTATTTTGTGCACATCTGTACAGCTGTGTATATTTCACCTATAGTCCAGCAGTCGCTCCATCAGCCGTGTGACCGTGGCTATAAGGGATATCCCGCTTTCTCTCCACGTCTCTCTCTCAATCTTCTTCAACAGACTGACAAGAGAAAACGAACACGGCAGAGAAGGAATCATACTATCATATTACCCATCATGCCCTGCACACTCTCACACCTGTCCAGCAGAACAGTGATTAGTGTACTGATTTGCTGCTCAAGAAATATTTCTTATTACTTTTTTACTACATTTTTTTACTTTCACTTTTCAGTTTAATCTATCCTTGATGAATAAAAGTATTTAAAAAAAAATATTGACCCCTCACCTTTGAACAGACTTTTTTCAAAAGGGCAGCTTGTACTATTTTGAATTACAAGTATATTGTATTTGTATTTTGTGCACATCTGTACAGCTGTGTATATTTCACCTATAGTCCAGCAGTCGCTCCATCAGCCGTGTGACCGTGGCTATAAGGGATATCCCGCTTTCTCTCCAGGTCTCTCTCTCAATCTTCTTCAACAGACTGACAAGAGAAAACGAACACGGCAGAGAAGGAGTCATACTATCATATTACCCATCATGCCCTGCACACACACCTGTCCAGCAGAACAGTGATTAGTGGTCATCTTACCTAGGATACGGACCGAACAAAGGAATTCTAGTCCAGAGCAGCACCAATCTTCAGTGTCACATGATCCTTCAGAAATCATTCTAATATACTGATTTGCTGCTCAAGAAATATTTCTTATTACTTTTTTACAAAATTTTTTTACTTTCACTTTTCAGTTTAATCTATCCTTGATGAATAAAAGTATTTAAAAAAAAATATTGACCCCTCACCTTCGAACAGACTTTTTTCAAAAGGGCAGCTTGTACTATTTTGAATTACAAGTATATTGTATTTGTATTTTGTGCACATCTGTACAGCTGTGTATATTTCACCTATAGTCCAGCAGTCGCTCCATCAGCCGTGTGACCGTGGCTATAAGGGATATCCCGCTTTCTCTCCACGTCTCTCTCTCAATCTTCTTCAACAGACTGACAAGAGAAAACGAACACGGCAGAGAAGGAATCATACTATCATATTACCCATCATGCCCTGCACACTCACACCTGTCCAGCAGAACAGTGATTAGTGATCATCTTACCTAGGATACGGACCGAACAAAGGAATTCTAGTCCAGAGCAGCATAAACAAGACAAATTCATATTAATAGATTAAATGTCCACACCAGCCACTCAAACTCAGTTAGCACAGTTAGTACGGTTAGTAGAAAGCAGAGAAATGAAGAGAGATGAACAAGTTAATTAATAAAATCAGCTGCCACGCCAAAAACCTAAAATCAATACAATTATCATCCATTTAAATTAACATTTAATTTATATATCTAGCTGTAGAGTGTATGAAAATGAGCCTCAACAAAGACATGTCTTGGTAACAAAAAATGACATTTATTATGAAACAGACTCTACTGTAAAACAGCTAATACATATTTATTATATATTATAAATAATTATTACTTTACTATATATTTGTTCACTCGCAATATATGAAACAACATTAATATTTACTATATATTTATTTACTCACAATATCTAAAATAGCATTAACATTCACTTTAGACTATTCACTTTAAAATAGCATTTTATTCACATATTTTTATATATGCTTATACTGTATATAAACCTGCTATGTAGCTTGAAAACTGTAAACAGACTATAGTTAAGGCTAATGAATACTTACAGGGGAAAAAATCTGATTAATACTATTAATAATGTATGTAATATTCAAACATACTGTAAAAGCAATAAATCATAAGCCACCTGAGGCCTACTGATGTATTATGCATTATACAGTACACACACACACACACACACACACATATATATATACATACATATATATATATATATATATACATACATACATACATACATACATATATATATATATATATATTATAACCTTAACCTGTGACAGCTTCAAGAAACAAAGAAAAAAGACAGAAAGCTTATATAGAGAATATATGTGACCCTGGACCACAAAACTTAAGTCGCTGGGGTATATTTTTAGCAATAGCCAAAAAAACATTGTATGGGTCAAAATTATTGATTTTTCTTTTATGCCCAAAATCATTAGGATATTAAGTAAAGATCATGTTCCATGAAGATATTTTGTAAATTTACAATCGTTAATATATTAAAACGTAATTTTTGATTAGTTATATGCATTGCTAAGAACTTCATCTGG
>NW_015548309.1:2886767-2900311 GCF_001515605.1 Sinocyclocheilus anshuiensis | reverse complement strand
TCCAGATTTTCAAATAGAGGTATCCCGGCCAAATATTGTCCCATCCTAACACATCAACACATACACCAATTGAAAGCGTATTTATTCAGCTTTCAGATGATGTATAAATCTCAATTTCAAAAAATTGACCATTATGACTTGTTTTGTGGTCCAGGGTCACATATAGAGAAATATAGAGAGTCACATACAGACACAGTATAAGAGCTGTGAAAAAAATGCTTGATTTTCAGATTTCTTTGTATATTTTTACACTAAATATATGCATAAAAGTGACCCTTCATGAATAAAAAACACAAGTTAAATCTTCCATGCATTTAATTTAGACTGGAAGATTGCATAATTGTAATTTTAAACACCAATAAAAAAAAAAAGCACAACACTTGTGTGTCATTTTTACCACTTCTACCATAATCCAAAATCAAATCTGATCTCATAAAATGTAAAAAAAATGTGCAGAAATTGAAATTCAGATGGGAAGCAAACACTTTTTCACAGCACTGACACACACATTCACACAAACACAAAAAACAATCACAGATTGACCCACAGATGGGTGAGATCTGACCTGCCACTACTTACTGTCTCACTGATTTATGCTAATCTAACCATTGCTCTCTAAACCAAATTCAGTCCACCAAGGACCCGCAGTGTGTGTATGTATAGCTGTTTATCTGTTTGTGCATGTGTCCTCTCACTCACATGCTGTTGAAGAGCTCTCTGTACGTTTCGTCTCCTTTCCCCTCTGACATCAGGCTGTCCAGCTTGTCGATAAGTGTTGCCTCCACCTATTACAAATAATGAAAATATGGCAAATATGGCATTATAAGCACTACAGTCAGATAGCTGCATGTCCAATTCGTGACCAGAAGGGGGGGCTATGTGACCTGTTTGAAGTTGCCGCTCCGGCGCTGCTCCCAGTCCATCATGTCGTGAAAGATGGGGATCATCACGTTCCTCAGGTCCGGCTGAGGCACCAGCGTCACCTCCAGGAACGGGCCGATCATCGCTGGGATGAAGTTCAGCTTGTGCTCTCCTGCACGACAAGATGGAAACTTTAATTTCTCATGTAAGAAAGACTCGCGAATGGGTGAAGCTTTCAGATATTAGGTAATGTCTTACCTAAATTCTGCCACATGCTAAAGATCTCACATCCCATCATGACACGCATGTCTCCGTACCTGAACACAAATTAATGCAAAATACTGTTACAATACGTCCTCCTACGCCAGTTGTTCAAAATATGATTGAGACATTTTTTAAACGGACTTCCTGAAGAATGCAAACTCAAGATGTCCAAAATAGAAATATTTCTTCTTATTATCCATGTTGAAAACACCTAACAATATTTTTATTATAAATATATATTTTTTTCTTCAATATTGATAATAATAAGAAATGTTTTTGAGCAGCAAATCAGTATATTAGAATGATTTCTGAAGGATCATGTGACACGGAAGACTGGAGTAATGATGCTGAAAATACAGCTTTACCATCACAGGAATAAATTACATTTTAAAATATATTCTGATGGACAAAAGTTCATTTAAACTGAAATAATATTTCACAATATTACGGTTTTAACTGTGTTTTTGATAATAAATAAATAAATAAATATTCCAGCCTTAGTGAGTATAAGACTTCTTTCCATAATATAAAACACCTCAATTACTCCAAACTTTTGATCCTCAGTGTATATATAAATTCATTACGGAAAAAAAAAAAACACAACTAAATACATAGGAAAAACTAAACCTACACTGAAACTAGAAAAAAAAAACTAAAATAAACATGGAATAATACTATTACAAATAAAAACTCTATTAAACATTCTGAACAATAAAAGTCTTATAATTTTAGACATACTACTTCATTTGACATACTGCTTTTGGCATACTGTATGTTAAAAAAGTTTGAATTCGGAGGGCTTGCAGGACTCACTTTTCCAGTATTTTCTTCCTCTTCGACGCAGAGAAGGTCTCGAGCTGAAGGCAGGGCTGGTTGATGAATATAACAGACAGGCAGAAGTAGGAATCCCACACCTACATGAAAACAGAGAGTTTTAGAGGCTGTGCCACAGAGAAAATGAACAGATCGACTGATGTTTCACAACACAAGCGGACTGAGAACAAACCTTATAGTCAAACTTGTCATTGAGGAAGTTTTTTCTTAAAGCGTCTGACAGGTAGAGCACCGTGGTGATGATGATGCTGTAAATCAAACATGTCAGATCACAATTCTTACTCTGAAAACCACATCATGTAAAACTGCAGGGGAATAAAGTATCTAACTTGTTAGTGACGAGCCGCATGACTGTCCAGTCTTTGGGAAACATCTCTGGTCTTATCAGGATCCGAAACACAGTGAAGATATGCAGGAGAAAGTCCTGAGAGAGACAGAGAGAAAGAGAGGATGTTTGACATGTTTAACATTGTCTGTATAGTGAACTGATGTCAGTGAGATAAAGTGGATGAACGCCTCACCCGCAGCTCGTCTTTACTGGTGAATCTCTGCAGGAGTTGCTGGTAGTGTCTGTCCTTCATATGCCTCAACAGAGCCAAAAGACACGACACAAACTCGCCCTGAAACACACACATTCAACATATGACACTCTTGGAAAACAAAAACTCGACGTATTTCTACAGAAGAAACAAATCCACAGTTTGATGCGATTTTGAAAAATTGAACTTTAACTGCATTTTGAAAAAGTCTTGAATAAATGCACAAATAATGGATAAATGTGAATACTTTTCACTGATTTGAACACTTTCTACTAAACATGCTCTGTATAGCGCCGAGACATTATATTTAATATATAAAATGTATATTTAATCGCATTTTGAAAATGTTTTGAATAAATGCACAAATAACAGGTATAGCAAACATGCTTGGTATAGCTCTACATAATATTTCATAAATAAATAATTAAAATATTTCAAAAAAATGTAACTATATTTTATATAAGGTTAAAATTATATATATTAATAATTATTTTTTAAGAAGACTTATGCTCACCAAGGCTGCATTTATTTGATCAAAAATACTTTAAAAATAATATAATATTATAATAATATTAATAATAATAATATTGTGTCACATTTTTTCTTCACATTGTTCCTTGATGAATACTAAGTGAATAAATCAAATAAAAATTATAATAAAATGTACTAACTGAACTTTTGAACAGCAATGTAGATATATGTATTTATATTCAGGTATAGACATTTTTTAAATATATTTTAAAATATTTTCAATATTTAGCAATATTCTACATATATTTCCCCACAGTCAGCACAAAAACATCAAAAAGTTAGCAAATTTCATGTACTGTAGGTCTAGCTATACATTGCTCATTTGCAAAACACCTGCCTCAACAAGGAAAAAAAAAAAGTCATCAGAGACTATTTCATTCCCATACTGAACAGCCCCATAAAACCCTTGATAAATCTCAGTCTGTGTTGAATACGGATGAATAAATTGGAGTTGAAATGAGGTATGGCGAGGTTTGCATTCACAAAAACCTTTGGGCGCTGGGGAATACGTCACATCTAGCAGCAATGCCGCCAGAATTCAGCTGCTGCTTGTGTGGAGAGACTTTGATGTGTGAAACGCTTTGACTGCTGGGCTGTAATTACCTCGCCCTCAGGGCCTGTTTCTGACGCTTTTACATGTTTCACTTTTTAATATTCACTCTTGCCTTTCTTGCTTATTCTCTATAAAGCTTGCTTTCTTATTTGTTTTTCTTACCGTAACGTCTTGAACTCGCCCTCAGGGCCTGTATCTGATGCTTTCTCGCATGTTTCACTTTTTAAAATTCCCTCTTGCCTATTCTCTATAAAGCTTGCTTCCTTATTTGGTTTTCTTACCGTAACGTCTTGAACTTGGGGCCGTAGCGTAGGCCCTGCTGGTTGTGGCCGGTTAGCGATTTCCAATATGGTCCGCAGTAACACACCCAAAACACTCTCCACGATCAGATCCACCTCTTCGGATGCGGCTGGCTCCTGCACACACACACATATATACATCTGCCCTTGCAAGAGGTCAATGGTGATTTTATGCACACTGTCTGACAGGGCGCTAATGGCAGACAGGGTGAGACAGCCATGAAAGGTTCAGCTGTCATTTCAGTTTATGCAAGCGCAGGAAGAAGCCAGTGCGGCTGATGTACATCTGTCCTTCTCTGCGTGTGAGACCTGCTATTTGACTTCAAGGTCAGAGAAGGTGTCTACATTTAGAGCAGCATCAGCATTTTTTAAGACAAGTTTCCTGTGTTCTTCTTTAAAGCAGAAGTCAACACGAATTGGGGATGTGCAAAAACACGAATTCGACAAAGCTTCTGGGTTGCATGAATGATAAGTAGGTCTTCAGGAAGCCTTGCATAATTATGCGGATTTAGGGTCACGTTTTGACAAACGTGTTTCATACTCTTAGCAATTAGTAAATAAGCTAAATAATCTTTTATTGCGCAAAACTATCATAACAAATGGAGACCTGTGGATTATGCATAATAACCTGAACACTACTAAAAGCAGGACATTTAAAGCCTGACGGTTACCGTTTTGAAAATTTGTGTTGAAGGCAGTGGAATAAGTGGAATAAAAGCAGTGCTTTTAAGGCAATAAATTTAAAGACCCAACTTCTCTGAGTGGGTTTTACAGTTCTATTATGTTATCAGTGCTAAAACCCTCTCCTTTAACTGCCTTTAAATGTATAAGACTTCATGAGAAAAAAAAATCTTCCAGCATATTAATACACATATATTATACACATACATTTAATATTTTAATATATATTTAATTAATTCTTATAATTCACTAAATAAATACATAAAAAAATAGTGAGATGTCTAAAAAACATGATACACATTAATATAAATAAATACGTTAATAAATACATACATGCCCACTTCAATTTCTAATGGATAAAATAAATACACATCGTTTTTTAATCATGATCATGATTTCAACTTCTCGATTTTTTTAATACATAATCGTCTGCAATGTTTGCTCACTAGTTATTTATCCTGAAAACATTTCATTTTCATTTGGAATTTGCATAATTTTGTATTATTTTGTAACAAGCCTCCACAAACTTTCATGACTGTGGTTGCCAGATGTCAACAGTATTAATCCCCGAAATCAGAGCTTTTTATTTAAGTTGCTACATTTTCTGAACAATGGTTTACTTAATCCTCCCAACCTGGCAACCATGCGCACGCTCTCTCTACATTACATAAAAAGCACTGAAAACACCAGCAAACATGCAAGTTGGAGTTTAGGATTGTTTCTCTATTGAGATCGGCTCTGTTTGCTGAGACTAAGTCTGCAAGTAAAACAGATTTCTTGTCTAAAGTGTTGTCCTATAGTTGTGTGAGGGTTATCGTACCGTGTCGTCCTTCTTGAGGAGAGACAGCATGCAGGTGAGTATGTGTGCGCACATGACGAGATCTCGCTGCTCCTGCATGTGAGCCTGGAGCAAACGCAGCACCACCGGGAGCAGGATACATCTAGACACTGATAAAAACACACACAAACATTGAGCAGACAGCCTCTAAATGTAGGTATAACCATCTTTATTTTCATCCCCAGTGAGTGTGTGTTTACCAGGGTTTGTGTAGAGCTGGCTCTCTACAGTTTTGGCAATGCAGTGCAGCTTGACGGCCTCCAGGGGGCAGTCGGCCTGGGACGCAGTGGGGAGGCTGCCCAATGTCTCCCGTATAAATGTGGCCACTTCCCTGACCGTAAAGAGCTTCAGCAACTCCCCATACACAGCCGGGAACGACTGCAAAAACACTGCCTGTGAAGTCACATGACAAACAATCAGGTCATTCACATGGTGATTACACGGAAAAATCAACGAAATAAGCAAAAATAAATCAGCAATTTTAATCCACACTACATTACAAAACTAAATGAAAACTAGCAGCGATAAAAAATTAATAAATGAGAATAAACAAAATAATGGTGACAATAATGTAATATATATATATATATATATATATACACTGCAAGTTTGCAAATAAAAATTACACTGTCATAAAACTGTTACTATACAGTTTATATATCTCTTGCAGAACAAGCAAAATGTTAATCATTTTAACAAATAAAAATCGCATGCTATTTTATTATGTAGTACCGTCATGAATAATAACCAAGGAACTTTTTGAATTGGGTGATCGAGCTAAATTGTACTTATTTTGTCTTCTTGGAAACATGTCTTTAATATCTTAAGTAGCTTCTGAAGGTCCTTACAATAAGAAAGAGTTACACATCATCCTATAAAGTTTATATCGCCCAGCATTTAATGCATCTTATTATTATTCAGGACAGTAAAAAAACGAAACAAAACAAAATAAAATAAAATGAAATGCATTTTTAGGATCTGTCTTATTTTGTAAAACATTAATTAACATCTTGCATATTCTGCAAGAGGTATGTAAACTCATGAGCATAGATAAATAAAAAATAAAAAATTAATAAATAAGAAAAATGAAAAATAAATAGTAAGTAAATAAATAAATCCACTATATGCAACTATTATATGCAAAACGATGAAAGAACAGTGAAAAAAAATAACAAACAAGAACTAAACTACAACTACAATGTGACTACAATACAGATATTTTTACCTATAATAAAACATATTCAAGTAATGTTCAAATGTTCAGAAATTAAACTATAACGTCCACTAAAACAGTGAATATCAGCCTTCACATTTCTGCCTCACATACACTGACTGTGACACATGACCATCTTCTCAACCAGAAACAGCAGCAAACTGCTTTTACCACTAACCCACGGCCTTTTCCCACTATGAAGGAATCGCAAAAACAAGAAGAACATGGACAGAGGAGAGAAGGGGCCCAAACCCCAACACGTAATCCTGCTGTGAGGGGCCAGCGTGGAGTTTTAGTGAGGGGTGTGAGGCACTGTGGAGGATTATGGGGGATTAGAACGGCTCTGGCCTGCGTTCTATCACTGCCTTTGTTCTGCTCTCTATGAAGATTAAAACGTCCAAACGGAATTCAGTCCAACACAGGGCTAATGAACCATGTGAGATGATTATACATCTATAGATATACCGCACAATTATACCCTATTGGGAAGTATTAGCCATTCATGCTTAAGACAATCCAACTTGAAGTGTTAAATGACACTAGTCTCAGTCTCAGACCACCTTCTGTCCACTGACCACCTAATGCATTCTGCACAGTAACGGCTGAAATCACATGGAAGTTGAAGTCTGCCTGGGATTAAAAGGAGAAATTGTGTTTAAAAGGTACCAGGATTGTTCAATGAAGAAAATCCATCTCTACATCTGCCAAAACTGATGTGGTTAGTGATATCAAACATTTAGAAAATACTAATATATTTAGTCTAAATTAGTATGAGTATACTGAAATATTATAGCAGCTAGTAGAAAGTAAACTAGATATTCATGAGCAGAACTGTAAATTACACTTTGGTTTTTGGTTACATGTGTGAAATAATCAGCACTACAGAACGTCTGCTCACACATTTTACCACCAATTTCTTTGGCAGTAGCGGACTGACACTTCTGATTGTTTTATTTTTATTTTTTTCAATATCAACCGTTTCAGATAAAACCACCCCTAAATTGTATATACAAATTAAATAAAGTTTGATTGTTAGCTTTAAATATCTGTCAAATAATCTCTTACATAATCTCAGAAATAACAATAAAATTATCAAATTATCAAAAATAAAAAATTGATATCAGCTGAATTTAAATACATTTTATTTTTAAGTCAATAGAATACAAACATTACAGTAATACAGTAATAAATATATATTTTTTAATTATTATTTTTATTAAATTATCACATTATTTATAATTTTATTGAAAATTAGTGGTGGAAGAAATGTATGTACAAACAAAACAAACTTTTTTTTAGCTTTACACGTCTGTCAAATAATCTGTTCCTGTCTAAGTGGGCTGCTCTTGGCCAAAAATAAAAAATAAAAAAGCTGCCAAGTGGACCAGACTTTATTCTGATGTCTGGCTATTTGACACTAAAATGCAACTGATGCACAAATCCATGATCTGGAGACTAAATAAATTAGACGGCTGGATTTGCAACCGAAACGTGCAATGCATGTCCCATCACTGATGCTGTGAAACGAAGACTGTTCTGTCTGTTTTTCTCACTTCCCTATTATCTCAAGTCTTCCCTAGAGTTTCTTGTAATCTTGTTGCACTGTCATTATCTCACTTTTTTTTTTTTTTAATCTTACTTCATTCTTTTCATCCTTATTAGTCAAGTTAATTTACGATGTTTCTTTCTCTCATTAAAACCCAAAGCAATTCTTTCTTTGGACGTATTCGTCTTTCTCTTTCAGAGGGGGTGCATGGGCACTCTGAGGCTCTTTGAAGAACACGGCAAAACATCAAAACAAACTCACAGCAAGGCTCAAACAAAAGCCAGTGTGACGGGCACCGGAGTGAAGGAGAATAGAAGACGCTCTTGCATTCAGCTCAGGGAAGTCCGAAACATTTGCTTGAGAGTTTAAATGCTTCGGCTGAATTTAAGAGAGCGCACTGAAAACCGCCTTTATACGACATTCTCTCCATGAAATATAAATGATCCCACCTCTCAAAGGCGAAATATGTGTCAAAATTAAGAGCATTTCTTTGGAAAATAAATGTTTAATACAGCAGATTTGCCTCTCCAATCATGCCATGGTTTCAGAGGACTCTCTATTGATCAAAATAATGCTCCAAAAGGTACATTCATCTTTTGTTTATATAAGTTTATAATAATAATAATAATAATAATAACAACAATAATGACATTATTATTCTGGGCTATGATGATGATGATGATAATTATTATTATTATTATATTTATTATTGAAACATTTGGGTTAAAATCATAGCCCTGAATTGTAAACCAGAAATAATTATAAGAATATAAAAAACAACTTATAACATTTTATTTTTATTTTATTATTTTAATAAAAATAACAAAAATAAATTAATTTTTTTTTATTTATTTTTTTTTATTAAATTATCATTATTTTATTCAACTGATTTGTATTTAAAACTGGTGGTGGAAGAAAAGAATGAGGAATGTTGCAAGCTAAACTCGAACCCATTTCACCCACATGAGCACCACAGCATGTGTTACATAGAATATAAACAATATAAACAGATCTGTCTGTCTCTCACCTGTGTCTGTGTGATGGGCCGTGAGCCCTTGTTCTCCTGCGAGAGAAAAAAGCGGATGGACATGAAAAGCTCGTGCACACAGCAACGGAACTCCTCCTCATTCTGTCCGCCTGTGGCGAGCGCAAACAGCCGCCGCGACTGGATAATATACTTAAAAATATACTCCGTCGCCTAGGAAACCAACAGAATATCAGATCTGAGCACAAAAAGCAACATAAAAGCAGTCTAATTACGAATGCATGGGCTGTGTGAACTAATGCGATATGGAAGTCATAACGGCCCGGAGCGAACCATTCCTGAGAAATTGAATTTTCAGTACATTACAATATAAATTGTATTTGTGGCTGCACAAAATCAGAAGATGGAGGACAGTAATGACAGACTCTAAATATCATTATGAAGAGCACAATATGGGTAAAAACAATGTGAGAGACCGAGAAAGGATGTGTAGTGTGAAGCGTCTCACCTTTAGCACCTGTTGGATGTGTTCCTGACGGTCCGCTTCAATAATGCGGTCAACGTACCACTTCAGCACCTTGATCAGATCCCTGCCAGAGACACAAACACACAGCACTGTGGAAAACTGAACATTTACATTATGTTTGTTTAGTAGAATTGAAAGTATTTATGTGGAGATTCATAATCGAAACCAATCTGACCTGTTTCTCAGTTGCATTTATTGCTTTAACAATTTGTTTGTTACTGAGCCCACAATGTAGTAGTAGTTGTTTTAATAATAATAATAATATAATGATCGAATACTTGCAAATTAACAATAAGTTTGTAGTGTACTGAACCGATAACACACACACATACACACACACACATACACATACACATACATATACATATACATATATATATATATATATATATAATTTCTTTCTGAATTGCATTTATTGCATCTGGTCATTTAACAATATATATTTGTAGTGTATTACTAGTATTACTCATGTAGTATTGGGTCTATAATTGAATAACTGGATATTTTTACGGATATGACAGAGAAAGTGGAGGCAGAAAATGATCGAAAACCGATAGGGTGCAATGAGCAAATGTTGCAATCCAGATTCGAACTTGCATTGTCTGAAGGAGCACCAAAGTTTAATGTTACCACTAAGCCATGGGTCCTGTAAGCATTAATCAAGTTTTTTGTGTCTTTTTCCCAAAACATTAGCATTCTAATTGAGCACGTCTTTATTTTGAATTTCAAATAATCAATAGAAAAAAATAGGTCTAAAATGCAATTGAAGGTGATGCCGTGAAACTGCAGGAAAATAAGAGAGACTTTTTAATCACAGTGTATAGCAAAAGCTCATGTATTGCAGCACATAAAAATAAGTATTGCAATAGCATCATGTGGTGAGATCCCTGGCGCTTTTCACTGCGATTTCCTAGCATTGCAATGAGAAGTTGAAGGAAAGTGACGTCCATTGCACCGAAGTGAGTGAAGTATGAGAGGAAAGTTCGTGAGCTGAGCTTCTAAATAATGCTCTGCATGCGGTTACATGGTTTTTAAGAGACTAAAAATCACAACAAAAGGAGAACTGAAAGACAGTACGGAAGAGACTTTAAATTAATATATTTGCACCAGTGAGCAAGAATACCTAGAAATAAAAAGATGTGTCTAAACACCCTATGAAATTGGACTGTAGTGGCTTTTAATCCATTTCTATTAGATTTGATGCTATTTGAACAATATGACAAAATTAATGTTTTGCAAATAAACTGTACAGTCTTTCTCATTTTCAGTGATCTTATGGCTGTCTGTTTGATTCTGTCCAGTTTTTAAGTTAATTAGTTGCGTAACACACATTCGAAAACTGCGTAGGCTGTAATGTGGGTTGATCTCTGACCCAGATGAATGAACATCCAAAATGAAGTGCTACTGTACTTGAGTGAAGAATCAGTGCTATACTAGCTGAGAGTCAGGGTTCAAGAGAGCTGTGAACAAAAGTCCTGGACAAAAACAAACTATACAGTGAGCCTGGCTCTACAAAGTATTTGGGCACTTAAGCCACATTCAATGCATCAAATATCATGCATTACATAACAAAACATCAAACAAAGACAACACAAGCACACTTCACAAGCAGATAACTCAAGGATGCTTGAAATTTACATCTCTACATTTCCATTTTAATTCAATGGATTTTTCAATGTCAGGTTTCCAGTCGTCCTGACAGTTAAACGCTTCTGATTTTTAACGTACCTGTATGACAGGGCTCCTGCAAAGTGGCTTTCAATGTAGGTGTCCATGACTGGTTTAAAATGTTGAAACTTGCTGTCCTGGAGCAAGTTTATAATGTGCACCTGAATGATGAAAAATGCACACGCACAATAAGCAACATGCAATTTCATTGGCCTATATTGTGCAAAAAAAATGAGGGTCTGTACCTACCAGACAATCAAACACCTTGAGTGCATATCTCTGAGAGCTCTCGTCCAAAATGCCGAAAAGCGTGTCCAGTGTATCCTGTAAAAACTGATGCAAGATATTTGACTTTATTAGTAAACATGCGCCAATTAAAAAAAGATTACGGTGATTGCCAGGTTCATTAACCAACAGCAAGTCTGTGAAGGGCAGCTGACCTTAACTATTTCTGAGCCATCGATCTCTTTGAGTTTAGAAAGGCTGTCACTGATTCTCTCCGGATGGGCTCTCCACTTCAGTAAGTCCAGCATGTCACCTGCAGGAAACAGCCAATAAGCAATCAGTGTAAAATATGCAAAATGCTGCTTGATACTTCATGCCAGCTACCCAAATGTTCCCATGTTCAGTGATGATTCATGCTGGGTGCTGCTACATGCTGCATATCCGCTGTTATGCCAAGAAAACTTCCAATTAGGGACGTTTTGTCCTATCATATCCTGTACAAAGAGACACACATTACCGTTCTGAGTGAGTTTGGTAGAACAGAGGAATGATGTGATCCATAGGGATTCCTTAGTGCCTTTCATAGTTTGGTTGTTGCCGGGCAGATCTGATTTCGAGAAGGGCAGTTTGAGGTAGCGAGCACAGTCTTGCAGGTTAGCGTTCTCTTCACACTGGAAAACATGCATGAAAAAGATCCTGTCAACCATTTCATCCAATTTTTTAATATAGGCAACATATTTTTAATAATAAACACACCACCACACAACCAAACAAACAAATATATATGTATGAATTCATATGTATGAATATGGGATTTATAAACAAATTATAAACCTACACATTTATACATCTATAAGCAGATAGATCTATATATTTATATATGTACAGTATGTAACATATGGTTGGGGTTACCCCAACTCATAAATGTGTATATACTTTAATTATAAATATAAACAAAAAAAATAAATATTAATGTTTTTATATTAAATTATTTAATTGTTTATTTTTAGATTATTTATTTATTTTTAGATGATATTATTTACTAATTTTAATATTTCACAAGAATTGACCACAGCTAAACAGTAAAATAAGAATTATTCTCCATATACATTTCTGATAACTTACTTATTTAAAATATTATTGTTTAACATTTAGTTATACAATTATTTTAATGAATTTATTAATTTTACAATTGTACTTAAGTTTTTTTTTTTTCTTTTTTACATAATGGTTTATTACCTATGCACATTTACTCATACATACTCATACATCTCAAAAAATTAGAATATCATGAAAAAGGTCAATATTTTTTGTCACTCATTTCAGAAAGTGAAACCCATATATTATATAGATTCATTACACAGAGTGAAATATTTCAAGCCTTTATTTCTTGAAATTTTGATGATTATGGCTAACAGATAATGAAAACCCAAAATTCAGTGTCTCAGAAAATTAGATTACATAAGATCAATAAAAAAAAGGATATTTTAAACAGAAATGTCAGGCTTCTGAAAAGTATGTTCATTTCTATGCACTCAATACTTGGTTGGGCCTCCTTTTGCATGAATTACTGCATCAATGCGGCGTGGCATGGAGGCAATCAGCCTGTGGCACTGCTCAGGTGTAATGGAAGCCCAGGTTGCTTTGATAGCGGCCTTCAGGTCATCTGCATTGTTGGGTCTGGTGTCTCTCATCTTCCTCTTGACAATACCCCATAGATTCTCTATGGGGTTCAGGTCAGGCGAGTTTGCTGGCCAATCAAGCACAGTAACACCATGGTCATTGAACCAGCTTTTGGTACCTTTGGCAGTGAGGGCAGGTGCCAAGTCCTGCTGGAAAATGAAATCATAAAGCTTGTAAAGCTTGTCAGCAGAAGGAAGCATGAAGTGCTCTAAAATTTCCTGGTAGATGGCTGCGGACTTCGGAAACTTCAGAAAACACAGTGGACCAACACCAGCAGATGACATGGCAGCCCAAATCA
>NW_015548309.1:2882814-2886559 GCF_001515605.1 Sinocyclocheilus anshuiensis | reverse complement strand
CTTTTCCTACCACACTTTTTCCTTCCACTCAACTTTCTATGAATATGCTTGGATACAGCACTCTGTGAACAACCAGCTTCTTTAGCAATGAACTTTTGTGGCTTACCCTCCTTGTGGAGGGTGTCAATGACTGTCTTCTGGACATCTGTCAAGTCAGCAGTCTTCCCCATGATTGTGTAGCCTACTGACCCAGACTGAGAGACCATTTAAAGGCTCAGGAAACCTTTGCAGCTGTTTTGAGGTAATTAGCTGATTAGGGTGTGACACCATGACTTTCCAATATTTAACTTTTTCATGATATTCTAATTTTTTGAGATGTACCTATATATACAGTATATAAAAAACAAACCATTAACTACAACTTTTGCCTCAAACTCCCAATTTGATGCGTATCAATAGTTAGTAAGGTAGTTGTTAAGTTTAGGTATTGGGTAGGTTTAGGGATGTAGAATATGGTCATGCAGATTATGTGCTTTATAGAACTAATGAACAGCCAATATGTTAATAATAGGCATGCTAATAAGCAACTAGTAAATAGTGAGAATTGGTCCCTATAATAATGTGCTACCATATATGTAAAATGTATTTATTTATTTATTCCAGAGGAAGCTTTAACATTTTGCAAAACATCTTCTTTTGTGTTCCACAGAAGGCACAGTCATATGGGATTGTAACAAAGGTAAGTACAATGATGACATATTAGATCTATTTTTGGCTGAACTACTGCTTTAATTAGCATCATGCAATCGCTCCACATTCAGTCAGCAGTTCTGGTGCCTCTAGCAGAAATGCAAACAGCTGACTTATTTCTTTTTTTATCATCTATCTTGCTCAAACTGCTACACGTACTGTAAGAGGTCAGCAGAACTGCTTTCGTACATGACTAGTGACACAGCACAGTGCAGTATTACAGGATTCAGTGATTTCTAGTGTTGCGTCGAGACTTGTGTTTAAACATTGGAGCAAACCGCTCCATTTCAGCGGCTGTAAATAGGCCAAGAGAAGCTCACAGTATCACAATACTAGTCCTGTTTATAGGACAAGCCTTTCTGGGGCTACAAATATTGATTCATATACACTAATAAAAGTTATTTTATAGGTTGTACAATTCTGAAATAAAAGGCTACATGGGCATTAATGGGACATTCGGAAATCATCAGAACATTATTATAGTCTTTTATTTGTTCAGCAAAAGATTCTTTCATAAACTGGTGTTTAGAACTACTACTAATGGAGTGTGAGTGGTGACAGTACAACATGACACAAATAACAGCAGCTCTTTGTGTCTGTGCATATGTGTTTGTGACCTCTTTTAAGCCTGTTAAATCCACAAACCCTTTCACAGTCTGCAATTACCAGAGCTGTGCCCGAAGCATGCTTTTAAATTGGGTGTGCCACAGGGATGTGTTTTCCGAAACTGTTATTTAACTCTTACACTTTTTAATAAGAAGCCACTTTTTTAATTCAGGGCTTTTCGAGGCAATGCAGAATGAAGAAGGTGTCAGCCGGGACAATTTGTCATTTGAAATACAGTTGCTATTAAATTGCATTTGTTACAGAAAAGCCAACGAGACATTTTGACAGCTGTACCTTATGAACGATGAGCTCGTGGGTGCCGTCGGGCAGAGTCCGCCCGTCTTCCTGCATTAGAGTAACGAATGAGAAGCCAAACAGCTTCTTTTCCCCCTTGTCTTTTGCTGGAGAACACAAACACTGTATATTACAAGCAATTTAAAAGTCCTTAACAATAAAATACAGCTTTTACGCTGGAACTAAACGCTGACATTTAATCTGAAGCTTTAGGCCAGTATATGTCTGTGACTCTTCTTGAAAAAATCTGGAAAAATAGTTTTGTATGCTGGTGTTAACGAGCAATATGCCCTTAGACCAGTCATCAATATATAATGATTAAATTAACAATTCATATTCATTAATAATTACATTAACCAGTCTTTTCATAATTCTGAGGAAGAAAGAATGGATAATGGACAATATTTGGCAAATATTGTTTATATATATATATATATATATATATTAATATTAATTAATATATTCATATATATTAAATACTATTTAACATTATTATTTTATAATTATTAAAATAATTATTTTATACTATTTTATTATTTATTTACGAATTTTACACATTTACATTTTTTTTTTAAATAATAGGCTAGTTTATTCACTTTTTACATTTACTCATAACATCACCATCTTTGTTATCTTACTTAAAAACAAACTTTTGAATTTATTTTTCTCTGTGAGCCATGCCATGTGCAAATGCATTAGTGTCTTTAGACAGGAAAATCACAAGGAACAATGTCTCACACATTCAAAAGTCAACTACTGAATAATATAAGAAAAATATAAGCCACACGAAATGAAGTGGCTAGTGACTTCATTGTGTCATTTCATTTACAAATAAACCAATCATTTGACTCCAGCATCAATATTCTGAATAAAAACCTTGATTCTCAACCCTACACCAGACCAAAACTAGCATAAACCGATCTGGACCAGCACAAAAATTCATACTGGTCTTCCAGCAAGGATGCTCAATAGATCAGCGAATGATGGCCTTCAGATGACTTGAGGTGTTTTGGTATACAGGACGTCTATACATCTGACAAATACATAACGGACTTAAGCACATATGCTTAACTTGAAAGTATTTGCATAAAAAAGACTCCCTTGGCGATCTCCACTTCTGGATTATACTACTTGCCCATATTAAGTGCCCATTAGTGATGCTCTGACTCGTACGGTTCACTGCTACATCTCCTGCACTTTCAACACTCATTTGAAATTCAGCCAATTTAACTTCTTCTCTAAAGCTCCGCATCAACTAACTGAGGGAAATACTGTCTTGCCTCAGTCTTGTGTGAATATGAAATGCATCCTAAAGCGAGGACCAAAAACAACAATGGTTTTCTCAGCAGTCATGTCGGACTTACTGGAACAGTGGCGGAACTCGAAGCGGACATGAGAGCCCCGGAACATGTCGACTGGGATGGGCAGCTTGATTAGCTCTGCCCACCGTGGGCTGTTATTGTGGTAAAGCACGAAGGTGTGATACTCGTCTCCACCCGGCTCGCCTGAGCCCATGGCCACAAACCCCTGCAGAGAGACAGTCAGCAGAGACTGAATGTGAGAGGATACGAAAAACCACAAACCTCTCACCGCTCCACCTCGATGGCTGTTTGTCAGCCGTGAGTGTGAAAACAATATATGCCAGATTTGGATGAGCTTAACACTGAGGAAGTTATCTTTAATGTTATTTCATATTACCTTAGCAATGTGTTTTTTTGGTTTTGGTATCCCAGATTGTGTGTACTCATAAGAAAGCAAAGGAAACAGGACACATTTATGAGTCTAAAAACCTTGAGGATCTGTCCATCGGCGTCCAGTGCGTAGACGGTGACTTCAACATTCCTCGCCACGCTCTTCCCTCCCTTCTCGAACTCGCCCTTCTCCAGCGTTATGTACAGATCATTTCTCATCTCACCTTCAAGAGAACAACATTTGTGGAAAAAATTTGTTTTAAATCAACATTTAATGCAACAAATTAGGACACCAGAGATCAGCTTATCAGTAATACAATGAATTATATAAATATATACTTCTTTTTAGTATACATTTTTGAATAAAAAGTGAAAAAACCCATATAAAATTTATATATACACATATACATATATATATACATATATATATATATATATATATATATTAGGGGTGTAACGGTACA
>NW_015548309.1:2861783-2881965 GCF_001515605.1 Sinocyclocheilus anshuiensis | reverse complement strand
AATAAAAAGTGGGAAAAAATATTTATTTAAAACAAAACAAAATTTAAAATAAACATTTATAATGTAATAATAAAAAATGACACAGCTTTGTTTGAAGAAAAGGGAAGGTCAAAACACACATTTTGCCCTACATATTACCTATTTAGTTAACTAGTCTAAGTTTAGTCTTTAGTTAAATGCTTTGATCAGTGACTTTGAGGGTCTTAAATCACCTTTAAATGGGATCGAAACTACAACTGTTTGCAATTCGGAACTCTTAGCAAGATTTGCAACAAGAGTGCATTTTCAACATGGATTTTCAATGTTAAAATGAAACCACGAGTCCAAATGGATGCCTTCACACAGACAGTGAAAAAAGTCGAATTACTTTTTACCATGTACATTGATTTTTATGCTGTTTGCTCAGCAGAAAAACCTACAGACCAATAAGACTCAATATTTTTCTCATGTTTCTAGAACTCGAATTGATTCTGGAATGAAAAGGCACTTCACATCGATTGAACAGAAACGCAAAAGCACATCTCTCCTCGACAAGCTGCATGATTTGAAAATGTTGCAGGTTTAATACTTTACACTTCAGGTGTAGCACCATGAGCGAATGATAAAACATAGAAAGTTTTATCACTATTATGACAGAGGAGCACAAACAGACTTATATGAAAAGTTCATCCCTCCCAAATGACCTCAGCAGGTGCATCCTGTGACTCACGGATAAGACTGCTAACAAATGAACACATTCTCGATCACACAGGAAGTGTATCTACATGTACACACCTTGCAATTTTTCATGGTCCATCCGTGCTTCGACATCCTCACCTCAACAGCTCTACATGCACATTTTCACATTGGTGCAAATGTTACGTCCAAAAATAGGCAATGGTTCAGTGCAAACCACATTTATATGATGTACCAGTTCTAATTCGCTCATGTCGAGGAAACAAGTACATTTCCTAAGACTAAAGACATATGTAGATGCATGCATAGTTGCATGCTTTGTCCCATGCAGCATGGTTTTAAAATGCACTGAGCTACAGGTCACGTTTTTAAAGCATTGCCGCGGCTGTAAACGAAGGGGACAAAGAACTTGTGACAACGAGCAGAGGAAGTGTGGGTTCCTGTATGTGTGTGTAATGCATTTAAGTGTGTGCAGTCCTATTTCAAGACCCAAATTCAAACCAGTAGTCATGCCAACTAACGGTCATATAACAGTTGCTGTAGCAACAATCAGGAAATAAAATCAATGTGAGTTTCCTGGAAGATGGAAACTATATGTGAACACACAATGAGAATAGAGAGAAGATCAGCCTACAGCAAAAGACCAATAATAAATCGGCCTGCCATAAGGCACGGTTACTGCCAGCGACGGCACATTCATCCAAGGAGGCAACAGACAGACTGCTTGTGCAACCAAAACATCTGGGTCAGTAACGGAAAGACGGAGGGAGAAAATAGTCTCAGACGTACACAATACTGCCTGATGAATGCCACACACAAAAATGGCAAGAGCTTCTAAAACTTGCCAGTTAGAATCTGATTGGTTGGCTTTGTGGAATTTCTGGGAGTCAAGGCACGCTGGATTTGATCAGTCTGATTGGAAAAGTCACATTTGTCAAAGTAGAGCTAGGCTAAAGTATATAGCATCAAAAGCTTCAATTCGAGATTTATGGAGGAGGTGATTTGTTACTATTATAAGTAATTTTGAATGGTGAAGATACAAATTCAGTTTTAACATTGATAGCTTGCCAAAACACTACTCATTTACTAATTTATTTAGTGGACCAGACTTTATGCTGATAGCCAAATGTATACATAAGTCATATTACAGAGAATGTAATCTCACCTTAATATGTCATTTTCTTTCTTAGTTACACCACCATTCAAAAGTCAGTAAGATTTTCTTAAAAAAAAAAATAATAATAACAATACTTTTATTCATCAAGGATGCATTGAATTGATCAAAAGTGACTTTTATAATATTACAAAATATTTCTATTTCAAATAAATATTTTTCTTTTAAGCTTTATATTCATCAAAGAATCCTAAAAATGTATCATGGTGTCCACAAATATGAAGCAGCACAACTGTTTTCAACATTAATAATAGTAAATGTTTCTTGAGCAGCAAATCAGCATAGATTTACTCTACGGTGGTTATCATGCTAATGCATTGTAAGAACACAGTAAATCACAGCGCAGCACATGTCAGCTCCGCCCTGATGATTCCCTCCATGTGCTGCTCACCCTTCACGTCCGCTTTACATGCAAATGTGCCAAACAGACGCAGTTTCATTACAAGCTGCTCAAGTTTAAGATTTAAAGTTTTGTTTTAAGGAGGATGATACTGAACTGACCCTGTGAAACCAATTACAACTGATTAATGATGCTGAGATGAAAAATATTAACCTTATGAAGCTACTGCAGCATATTTGAAGCACACATTTATAGGCATGATCAAAACTTCACAATCTACTCCATACCTTCTGTCTCTGATTGATAGTTTAGAGTTTTTTTAGTGTAATTGTACAAACGACCAGCTTCAGCTGGAGCTTCTCGTGTCTTTCTGTTGTCAAATCTTGACTGGTTTTTATCAAGTAAACGTCAGAATAACTGCAGTAATATTTCCAGATGAACACTTACTGGACTGAAGCAGCTGGGCTTTACTTGATTCTCCATCAATCATGTTTTAGAGTCTCAAATCTGATCCTCAGGATCTTTTGAAGCTTTACTTTCACTGTTCTTCCCAAGCCTCCAGAACATCTCACATCTTCCGAGGAGCCTTTATTTCTTCATCTCTCAATCAGCACTGGATTGCATTGCATTACGTTTTGAAATTACAGAGCTTTGATCATAGTGCGAAAAATGTCTTTCTTAGCATTTTTGTCTTGTTTTCCAGTACAAACATCTAAACATTCATAAATCAAAATACATTTACTTGAGAAGCTAAATGACTTTGTTTTATGAAAAAATGTATCAAAATTAAGTGGGCTTTTGCTTAAAATGAGAAAAACAATATCTGCCAGTGGAGCAAGAAAAATAATCTTGTTTTCCCTTTGAATTAAGGTGATTTTTCTGACCCCATTGCCAGATATTTTTCTTATTTTAAGCAAAAACTAACAAATCTGATACATTTTTAAGTTATTTTGCTTCTCAAGTAAATGTATCTTGATTCAGAAGTGTTTAGATATTTGTACAAGAAAACAAGACAAATATTAGGTATGAAAGTCATGTTTTGCAGTGTAAGCATTTAAATATTATATAACTAATATAACTATAACTTTCTATATTTTGTCTAAATAAACTATTCTGTTTAAAAAAAATGGACTATTATTTCACATGTCAGGCTTTACAGGGTTAAGATTAATTTTAATAATATTACATGCATTTCTCAGACTTTAATTCTAATAAACATGCTTTTGGCATTATTATGGGCTCATGTGCATCCTGTGCCTGTTCTGTGTAAGAAAACAAGCAACATTAGCTAAATTGGTCCTTGACAATCTGTGCCATTTGTGTGTCCGTCTCCAATCTCAACCAACCAGAGCGCTGATCTTGATTCATCTCAAGAGAGGCTTTTGTCACGATGCAGTAACCTAGCAACAAATAACAACTATTACTATCTCAGAAAACATTTTCCCCAACAGGTTAACCACAGATTACAGTGGAGGAAACACTGTATTTACTGTCTGTTTTCATGGTTGTTTCTTTGTGTCAATGTCACAAACATTCATAAAATCACAGTCTAAATTGTGCAAACAACATCGATTGTGAAACTGTCGTCATTTCTGTTTCACTCTTTTTCATGCAACTACACAGGCTGTGTGGATCACAGACATTTAAGGTGAAGTTCATAACATCTACAGCCTCATATTAATTAAATGAGATGCTAATATGTTCCCAATCTCATATCATTCATCATGTGGCAGGAATGAGACGGGATGGCGTTCTAATAGGAAAGACGAAATCCAGATGTTTGGCTTCCTCGCATGAATATATTTATCTGCCATACTGTTTGAATTCAGAATGAGAGCCAAAGTGAACAGAGAGAGAGAGAGAGAGTAATAATGAGCAGAGAATCTGATTCGCGGCAGATTCATCTCAGAGCAGCTAAAAGCATCAGAATGAACACAGATGTACACAGTGTGAATTTGAGAACTCGCACATTACATGGAAATCTGATTCAGGCAAAGTATTATGATCATTTGCACTTCCACTGCTTAGTCACACTGGATCGACCAATCAGAAGCCAGGACTGAAACAACTGCATGTTGCGTTTAGTGGCTGATGTTAGTAGCGCAAGCTACACATTTTCTTATGAATTCTTAAAATAGACCGAGGTCAACCCATACAGTTTGGCATCAGTACTTTTTTTTCTGAAAGAAATTAATGCTTTTATTCATCAAGGATGCATTGAATTGATCAAAAGTGACTTTTATAATATTACAAAATATTTCTATTTCAAATAAATATTTTTCTTTTAAGCTTTATATTCATCAAAGAATCCTAAAAATGTATCATGGTGTCCACAAATATGAAGCAGCACAACTGTTTTCAACATTAATAATAGTAAATGTTTCTTGAGCAGCAAATCAGCATATTAGAATGATTTCTGAAGGATCATTGTGACACTGAAGACTGGAGTAATGCTGCTGAAAATTCAGCTTTACATCACAGGAATAAATTACATCTTAAAATACATTCAAACCGAAAACAAATATTTAAAATTGTAATAATACTTCACAATATTACTGTTTTTACCATATTTTTAATCAACTAAATGAAGCCTTGGTGAGCATAAAGGAGACTACTTTCAAAAACTTCCTGACCCCAAACTATTGATTGGTTGTGTATAGGAGCAAAAAATATGTAGATCTTGAAGCAAATATGATTTTCACCTGGCATGATGACATCAGAGAAGCCCAGTTTTTTGGTGATGGACACTCCTCTGGTAAAAAGCACCATATATTCTCTTCGCAGCTGTTCGATGTCGCCATGTAGCAACTGAAGTGCCACCGCCAGACCTAGATTGAACACGCACATCGAATTCATTTAAATTTTTTAAACAAAGACAGCATAACATGAGCTAATTACAGATGATTTTTCACAGCTTTCTTGAATCAATCACTTAATGAATGAACCTTGAATATTCACAGGTAATCACTACAGAGCACATGAATATTCATTAGAAAGCTCTGAATATTATAATCCTCCCACACTCGACTCTCTTATTTTGAGAGGTTGTGATAAATGTCAATTTTGCCTAATTGTATTCTGTCCAGAAGAGATTTGGCAGTGTTTCTGGTCAATATCCGAGTGGTTTGCATTTGTGTAAACTGCACTGCTTTTGTGACAATGGTAATGAATATTCACAAGTAATGATGTGAAAGTGATGCTACATACCGAAAAACACACTATCAGCCCAGAACTGCCTCTTGTAAAAATTTCTAACCACATGAAACTGACTGAAATTGATCCACGCCAACTATCGTCCACAACTTTACAGGAAATCATCTCTTTACACCAGAGTTATTATAGTTAAAACCATAAAACTTAGCAAAAAAAAAACACTAAAAGTATTGAAAGTATTTTAGTTACTTCTAAAAAAAAAAATCTCAATGATACTAAAATAACACTGCCTTACACGTCATTTCCAGCTATTTTTAACCTGTTTTCCTTGTCGTCTGAGCAGTCAGGTCAGAGTTTTGCTGAGCTTTGGAAAACTGGGCAGCTTAGGATGGAAAACAATGCAATGGCCCATCGGTACATGACAGTAAAATGATTAAGCAAACATGCATCAGGGTCTGTGCTACTGCAGCTCTTAATGATGCTCTGAAGCAGCGCTGAGGTTGATCATAAATACTCAATGGCAACGGCTTCATGTTGTATAGTCGCTGTTTGATGGCACAGGGTCAGAGAAGTGCTGGTGGAGAATTATTCAATTACTGAACTCGCACAACGTCTCCATTAATCACACAGACAGATTCAGAGCGTGCACGTGGGAATTGAGCCAAACTAACCTACCCAAACCCAAAATGTTACGTCAGTATAGCATGTATTCACTTCTCAGCAATTAGAAGACAATAATTAATAAAATGTTCTATGCAAATGATTTACATTTGAATACATAATGCATAGGATATTTAAGTCACTATATAAGACATTTATGGATGTCAAGGTTAAATATAAAATCAAGGCAAAATCTTTAATAAAAATGTAAATAAAATGAAATAAAAAGTAAACAAATTCAATTAAATAATTTAATTTAATAATATTAAGTTTAAATACAATCTGAATAAAAGTAATTAAATAATAAATGTCACTAAAACTAAACTAAATTCAATTAAATGTTAAGCGCCCTTTAGGATTGGCTCTAAATTAACAAAACTCCATTGGATTTTTTGATAAGTACTGTACTATATAAATATTCAGTAATCTCTAATGTACCATTGCTCTATGATTACAGTCCAAGTACAGTTAATTTATTTTCAGCCCATTATCATAATCATTATCATAATGTTTAATAAGGTCCTGATAAAGCTGTTTCTTTGTTCTGCTCAGCGTAACTGATGTGGTAGAGATTAATCTAATAGAAACATGATGAGTGTGTATCATAGTATGGACGTGATCTCATTTCCCACCGCATGAGCAGGCGTTTAACAAACCTGCACTGAATAATTTCATATGTTAGCAGAAATCACATCTTCATTCATTTGGATAAAATCTTGATGCAGCTTTTGTGAGCATTACTGTTCATTGTTTGGTGAATAAATGACTTTGAGTCAGTCATCATAATTAATGTATTCCCTGCTTTTGTGATGTGATTATTCAATATCTAACGGATGTAGAGGTGCTGCGTACATTTACTAGCCCTTCACAGAAAATGCAGAAATCGCAAAAAGCTGCAAATCTACCATCTGGATGCTTGTGCTTCTTTATGTGCTTCTTTATGTTTTTTTTCCCCTGCCGGAAAGAAATTTATTACCATGTGTAGCTGTTCGGATAAGCCACCCTCAGGGTCCTTTCATGCTTCTTCAGATCTAAAATTATTAACTTCTAGTCATCATGCAAATGAGGTTTCTGGGAGAGCAGAGCATCTTTATACCACTGCCAGATATGCTGGCAAACCGCGTACACAAGCATTATGCTGAAAATGGGGGTATTTAATTTAAGTGGAAATACACTTTTGAAGGTTTTATTTTTCCTGAAGTCCAAAGTTTCATGCACCAAAAACAGCCTTGATTGGGTTTTTATGACCATTTTCCAGCCTCTCTCCGACCTTTAGAATAAAAAAGGCTGTTATGTTACAGTACCTTTAAGACTATAAGCAAATGACCTCTTATATGTTGCTGGATATTAAAATAAATGCTGACATTTAAGCATGGGCGGACTTATGTTAATGGTATGATGTCATAACCATGGCAATTTCTGAGCCATTTACGAAAATTGTTTTCAATAAATTACTTGACTGAATCTCAGGCTTGTGACGGTTTTGTTACCTGTGTTGGAGCCTGAGAGGTTGTATCTGGAGTTGACTTTCTTAATGATGTTGTCGTGTATTTGACTCCAGTCACTTTCTGTGTTGCAACTGCAAAAAACAAGGACAATCAGAGTACTGGATTCAATCAGATTCATATCTGTGCAATCATATTAACAGCCCGAAGGACTGGCCACGAGCCAGCTGATAATGTGTGAACCAACAAAGATCTAGAGCAAAACACATCTGTCTGCCATCCAGTGCAAAGTAGGCCACAATATTACAGATCATTGAGACAGATTTCCATTTATATTTCAGATACCAACTCTTTAGATTAAAACCATTATACTTAATAGCATACAACACAGAAAACTTCCTCAACTTTCAAAATTTTTCTTAGGGAAAGTTATTAGCCAGTGACACTTGCCACCCAAAACAAAAAACATCAAATAAAAAAAATTAAAAAATTAAATTCTAAAATCATCTAAGACTATTTTCATCGAACAACTGGGCTAAATTTGTTTTAAAAAAGGTAAAAAATAATTTTTGTCATTTAAACTGATAAATTTGATATATAAAAGAATGTCTACTTACAAAAATAAAAAAAGATTAACATTTTTTTTCCTGTTGACAAATTACTAAACAAATCTTTTAGATAGTTTTCTGAACAAAGTTGTTGATGGATTATCTTTATTAAATAAATAAAAAAAAGGAAAAAAGCGGCTTGGAATTTATGACTTTTTTATTTATTTATTTTGGCGTTTCATGCCATGTTATCATCTAATACTGTTTTTTTTCCCACATCTTTACTTATTTATGCGTTTCATGCATTGTCATCATCTAAGACTATTTTCAAGGCAAATTTTTTCTGGACATCACAATTTTAAAATTCCCTTATATTCATAAATATATAATTGTAGAAAATTATTGAACATGAACATGATGGTGACTAGGCAACCAGGGGAAAGAGTAAGTTTGAAAACAGGAAGTCAGACTCAGTTTATTTCACGGTCCTGAGGCGTTATGCGGTTTGTGTGTGTGTGTGTGTGTGTGTGGAGGGTCACTTACGCATAGACCTTCAGCAGGTGGTCGTCTTTAGAGTCAGCAGTGAGAAGATCAGCGATGCTGACCACAGCACAGCCGAACGGACGTCTGTACTGCACATTACACGTGTTCTTCTTCTCTCCTGCACCCATCCTCCCTACACACACACACACATGAAACAATCAGCGCTCATCACACG
Source organism: Sinocyclocheilus anshuiensis (assembly GCF_001515605.1). Classification (NCBI taxonomy): domain Eukaryota; kingdom Metazoa; phylum Chordata; class Actinopteri; order Cypriniformes; family Cyprinidae; genus Sinocyclocheilus; species Sinocyclocheilus anshuiensis. The sequence continues at coordinate 2,873,252 of NW_015548309.1, read as the reverse complement.
TCTTCAGGCTCTTTGGAATCAGTAATTATTCAGTGAAGAAATATCGGCTTTTACCAATCCTAATGATGTGTACGATAATATACACGTCTTTTCTCAGGTCGCCGCTGCCCAGATCCTGAACAAAACAAACGATAGTTAATCAACACAGATTACTCTGCATGATTACTCTGGCAGTGATTTCATCTCAACACTCACCACAAAAAGTGTGCATTGTCTTTCGGTCTTCTCTGGAAACTTGGGCAGACCGTTTTTATTGAGTTTAACAAAGAACCTTTCACTGCAAAACAAAGAGAGAGAGCGAGAGAAATACTTTCAGTTTTATACAATGAGTTTATTCTGTACAAATGCAGTTTAAAAATACAGAGCTCTCAAGCAATTGCATTTTTAAAGTCCGTGAGGACAAAATACTGCATGTGTAATTTTTGGCACAGCAGATGCAATGCTGTTAAATTCACTTTGCCTAATAAAATATTTACCAAGCAAAATCTCATACAAAACAAAAACAACAAGTGACAAAACAAACCAAAATAAAACAAAACAAAACAACAAAAATATTTCAGGACATTAACACAGCAATACATTTTTTGTACTGCAGTAATACTATGATTTTTTTGATATGCACCACAGTAACACCATGTTTCTGGACGTACAAAATATGTTTTTTGGTCATGTACAAAATAAAATATCCATGCTTTTGTACATGTACCATGGTGATATCATGGTCATTTATTGGATACGTAACATGATATTATTTTAAAACTAAAACAAAGCACAAAAAAGTAATACCACAGTAATACCATGTTTTTACCATGCACATTTTTTTTTTTAAATAAATTGGTATTTCCAGCTGATACCGTCACTGTGCAACAGGGCTTTTTTGTGAGCTGCTGTATTTTTGAATATATGCATCTAGCAAATTACAGAAATATTCATGTAAAGCATGAGCTGTCAATACAAGAGAATAACGGGACAGACACATGTGTCCTTCACCCACCAACCTCATATTCCAGATACATGACTTTCACAGCTCCATGATAAAAAAGAGGAGCGGCCCTATAAATTAATCCCAACAGGAACAATAGCTGGCAATAGAAATCCAACAAAACGTACAGATCCAATCCGCTCAGGAATATACAGACATTCATGCACGGACTTGTATTAAACCGGCCCTTCACACAAACACCATGTAATTAACTCGGCATTGTTGCGATCCCAGCGTCCCATTGGCAGAGGCAGGAGCACAAAGGCTGTTTTGGCCTTTGACATGCAGCTGCACGGCTGCGATGGCTTTCTGAAGAAGGGTCTGTGGACACTGGGATACTGCTATCAGCAGATATCATGCCAACATTTCCATAACACACAGACGGGCGGCTTTCTTTCACTCTCGCCCCAGTATTTGATATTTCCTCCCTTGATGCTGGGGATTGAAACACGACAAGTTCAAATGGGACACCGATACGAGCCCACCCTCCTCCCGCCGGATAAATCTGGATAAATCGGCATGGCCGGAAAAGTGATCCCTGTATGTCTGGGTGGATATATTAAGCGTGCCACAAAACGGTCCTGTGGGAACAGAGGGGGAGCCGTTACCCAGAAAGCTGTCAATCAGCACTTTGTACACATCATGTGGCAAAAATGAAGTGAAACACAGATAGACTCTTTCACAAACACTTGACTTGACACAAGGGGCTTTTGGTGGCAGCGCTCAGACTGTCTAAAGAAAAATGAATACAAACAGCACCCTCGTCTTTTTGTAACAGCACTCGCTGTCCGTGCGCCGCTAGAAATGGGTATAACTGGTAACATGAGCTGAATAACACTAGGACTGATGCTGAATCACTCCACTCAAAGAAATGCAGCAGTTAAAAAAAAAAATTATAATAAAATAAAATAAAAATTCAACTTAGTTTGTAAATTAGAAAACAACTTTGTTTATTTAAAAAAAATAATAATAATAATAGTATATAAAAATAATAGATTAATATAATATGATACAAATACACTTTATAAGAAATTATTCTTATAAATGTTAATAAGAAAAAGAAAATTGTATATAACAAATTCATATAATAATAGATTAATGTAATAATGAGTTTATAATAGCTCTCTTTTGACTTTTTTTATTGTAATAATTGAAGGAAGTTAATTTAGCAAGATGCTAAATTACAGACAAACAGAAATAAAAATGAAATAAGTCATAAATAAACAAAATAATATTAGTATGCAACAACACGGTATATCTCCAAAAAGTATCATATATTAAACCAAATACATACATAAACAAATAAATTATCTTCCTCCTCCTGCATTTCTTCTCTTAGCTTCCTTCCTAGGCTAGTTTCATCAATTCAGCAATAAATTCATTGCTTTTGTTGCTCTTTTGTAAGCTGCTTTGGATAAAAGCATCTGGTAAATGCATAAATGTAGATGTTTCTTGCATACATTCTTACATCAGTAATGTGCAGTAATGTGTGTAACGTGTGTAACAACAGCACATTAAATGCATTTAGTGTAAAATATACAAATTGGGATACAGCCCTAGTGATTCCCGGGAATCTGGGCAGCAGTGTGATTAAATCCACAGGAGCTGTCAGGATGGACATTGAGCAGATTTGAAGCCGCAGGCTAGTCTGGCAGAGGCTGGGGGGGGGGAAAAAAGGGAGCCACCATTCTATATAGAAACAAAAAAGAAGAATAATTAACTGGAAACCAGCCAACTAACCAGGTAGGGAAATCAGAGCCACATTAATATTCTCCTTTAAGACTACAGACAGGGACTGAGGGAAAAAAACTCCAATCAATGAACAGTGGGAAAACATTGAGACAATGTGAGCAAACGCCAGCGAGCAGCTGCTGAGACGGTTACAGTCTGTAATTAACCATTAGATGAGATAAACAGGTACACACACACACACACACAGAAGAAAAAACATCTGAATGCTCTCACAGCCTCCACTGCAGGTGTGTTTCCCTGATGAAAACTGTTTATTTGTTTTTCATCTGTCTGCCAGTGGCCAGGAACAAACACAGGATGAAGTTCATGTAATGAGGTTATGATTGAAGAGCACATCCTGGATACAAATAGGATATTTTACCACAAAAGGACTTTTATTATAACATTGCTATCAAAGCTCGTTTAGGCCACAGGATTAAAAAACAAAACAAAAACTGTAACGCCGACTTCTTATCTCACAATTCAGACATTTTTTTTTCGTGCAATTCTGAGTTTATAGAATTCAGAATTGTGAGATATAAATGCAGAAAAACACAACTGCGAGAAAAAAGTCAGAATTGTGTCTCAATTACCTTTTTATTTCTTTATTATGTGGTGGAAACAGGCTTTCATTAGAAAATGGAAATGTTTCCAAACATCAAATCAGCATATTCGAATTTCACAATATTACTACTTTTACTGTATTTTTGATCAAATAAATGCAGTCTTTGTGAGCAGAAGAATCGTCTTTCAAAAACATTTTAAAAATCTTACCGACCCCAAACATTTGAATGGTAGTGCACCAGTGTAAATCTATATTTATAATACATTTATAACCATGTATACATGATTGGTTAGACGCTCACCTGAGCGGTTTGTTCTCTCGACTATCATAGATGAAGAAGAAGACCTCCAGGTCTTCACCCAGGTTTGAGCTCATCAGACTCTTCAAATGGACAAACAGGTGATGTGTGCTGACAGGAGTTGGAGTTTCCTTCTTCCGTTGCCGATTCTCCATCTATCCATCCAAACACATACAGGTGATTACATGTGATGCATCCATTTTTTCAATAAAGCAAGACATAAAAGTGACCCAGTAACACAATGCATATGAAGACTTTGCATTGTGATTTTCTTTTTTAACACCAAGAAAAGCAGGAAAAGCTGTGCATAATATCCTCAGAAATGCATTGAATATTCCACTGAATTCCAGCGCCTCCATGTTCACATCACGACTACTTTACAGCCAGCCAAATCTAATTTGTTTCAGTTAATATGCTCCTTTCTTTGCAATGACACCACAGAGTGCAATGTCAAATGCACACACACACCCTCACATGCATTGCATATCACTGCACACAGGCTTAATTTAAGTGCACATTCACACCGTTTTTGTGTAACAAACACACTTCTCATATGGGAGCATCAGTTATTGGACCGTGTGAGTCGTTGAACCGCACCGCATTCTGATTGCACATCTCTGTGTGAGGACACTGAGATCTGAACAGGCGTGATGTGAAATATAAAAAGACCAACGGGAAGTACATGTGCTCTATTCTCTGTGTATGCATGAGGAGGAGAGAGACAAACACTAATGAACACACTTTAATTTAAAAAGTTGGTCTAATACTAACCAATTAAATTAAAACAATGACATGTAGCCTGTAAGTATTTCTCACTTAATTAGCACTGGAAGTTTTGCAAGCAATTATTCAAGTAAATTGACAGTCATTAGTATTAATGTGTCCCAAGTTATGTTAAAAAGAGTACATCAGTGGTGTGCTGATAAGAATGTTTTTTTTTGGCTAGTATTACCCACAATCCCCTGCAAAACAGAAAATGAGGAGAATGCAATGAAAAGTTTGCAATTATAAAAAAAGCTACATTCATAGTTTTTAAATGCATGAACATAATAATGCAATAAATAATAAATAATAATGTATTTTAAGGTAATGCGTTTAATTAGATCCTAACACATGTAAAATAATTACGGTATGTAAAAGGGTAAATAATTAAATGCATCCAAAACAAATTAAAAATAAAAAAAAATAAAAAAACTTTATGTAAATGTCAAACCATTTTTTATTCATACAACTGTTATAATTATGAAATAATTATTTTAAATAATAATAATAATAGTACTGTAATAGTATTATACTTTATACAACTGATATAATTATGAAAAAAATATTTAAATAATATTGAGTTGTATGAATAAAAACAAAGGTATTGAAGTATCATAATAACAGAAGTAAAAAATTAATCAAAGAGAGCAGTAGTTCCTCCTTCACGAGAAATAACGCTAACAGAAACTCAAATAACAGAGTTTTAATGGGAATGAATAGGCTAAAAAGATAAAGCACTGGAATTTCAATAAGGACTTTATTCCCTGTTTGGCAGGCCAGAAGGTTCTGGACTCTAAACCGCTTACTTTCACATCATGAACTCCAAACAAAGACCACCTGTGCTCTGATAATGCATGTGTGGGGTAATAATTATCATGAATAATCAACCAAACCAAACCACCAAGTAAGAAAAACCTCAAGAATGACAATGCACCACTAAAAAGTGAAAACATTCTTGGTATCTGCTCCTAAAATTGACTAAATCATACTGATAAAGAAAAAAATAGTATTGGCTGATACAGATTTATAGTTCTTTGCCATGTTTTCCCACTTCCAATCTCCCAGTTTCTTTCACATACACTCTTTTGTGTTGATGTCTGAATCCTCAGCACTAATTAAAGTGTGTGTGGTGAGACTGTGGCCTGATTCACTCCCACACTATTCATCACAACACTCTGGGTATGTGTCACAGATAATGAGCTCAGTCTAAACACACACCAAACGCCTGCTATTCAATCACAGCTAAACTAGACCATCATAGCACAAAATAACCCAAATAAATCAATAATGGCTGCCAAGAACTTCCTTTTTTAGCATCGATAGTCATTCATCATAAATGCCAGTTCTAAGTTTAAACAAGATCTGTTAATAAAGCTGTCATAACTTTTGAGTTCAAATTATTTTTTGGCCGTCAGCAATTAGCAGGTTGCAAACATCCACATCGTGTTTTATTGCATATGCAGCTGATGGCAAAAAGCTCCACTTAAACCACAGATAAGGTGCGGTAATGTAGTCCGGCTGCCAGTACTGGGACACTTCAGGTCACTTTAGCTGAGGTAATGCTCCACATAACTTAATTATATCACAGTAGAGGCTCCCCGCTGTCAACAACCCCTCCAGACTGCAACCAGACTTCCACATCCATGGCGGCAGTAATTTTCTGCGGCGTATCTTGTCTGTGCGGTTCAGAATTACTGTCATTTTCCCCATGGGGCCTGTTCCGCGAGCTGATGGGAGGCCTTCATCGCAGGCCTCTTGCATTTAACGGAATGGATAAGTGTCTAAATCAGGGATGGAGAGAAATCTTGACAATCGACTCAGGAACGAGGTTGTTGTGGTAAGGAAGCAAAACAGACGTACCAGCCGGTAGAGCTCGGTGACGCTGATTTCATCCGGGTCCACCATGCTGAACTCCCTCCTGGGTACCAGGTCCAAACCCAGCTGCCTGTGAAAGATGAATATAATTCAAGCATTACAAGTCTATGTCCAACATGTTTCAGCATATCATACAAGCGTAAATGCTGCATAAATTCACAATTAAAACCCAATCAGAAAGTATCTGTTATTGGAGTTATGTGGAGCTAGGGGCTATAAAACAATTACAAACCAAGCAAAAAACCAAGATCCTGCTGCTTATCGCTGCCAGTTAGTACAAAATCTCCTGGAAGAAATTAATAATTTAGGCCACCGGAAATCAAAATAGTTAAATAAGAAATTATAATTCGCATAAATAAAATGAAGAAAATGTAGGCCTATATGTCTAGATGTTTTACTTGAGTGAGTATTTTTGTAATTTTGCAATATTTCTGTGGTGATTCTAATAAGATTATCATTACTGGAATGAATTAATTTACTTTTATTTAAACCAGCATAAAATATAGACAGTACAACAAATAATACAAAGATAAATAAATATTTAACTTTGCATTATCGTTTAAAAGTTTGGGGTCAGTATGATTATTTTTTTTTTTTTTACTAAATATTTCTATTTACAAAAAATATGTAATAATAATGCTTACTTATTTTTTAAAAAAAGGTATGTTTCCACAAAAATATTAAGCAGCACAACTGTTTTCAACATTGATAATAATAAGAAATGATTTCTGAAGGATTATTTGACACCGAAGACTGGAGCAAAAATCAGCATCGCATCACTAGAATAAATTACATGTTTCGCTTTCACAACGAAGCACACAGCGTCTTCACTACATGGCGGCAGCGGCAACAACAATACTACAGCGAGAATAAAAGCACTCCAAAGAGAAAGGAAAAAATGAAATCGCATCATATGACCCCTTTAATAAAGAAAACAATTATTTTAAACCATAATAATCTGTCAATTTTGCTGTTTTTACTGTATTTTAAAACAAATAAATGCAGTCTTGCTGAGCATCACAGACTTCTTTTTGTTCTTCTTTACAAAAACATTAAACAACCTTACCTACCCTATAGTCTTTTAAACAGTAGGGAATTTTAATATTTTATTTATACTTATTCATAAATAATATCCATCTTAAAACAATGGCAAGTTTTGGCGAATTAATGTAAAAACTATTTTAATGCAAATATGCTGAATTGTCACAAAAATAAATGCCAAATGCAAAAATAAATAAAAAATCTTAGGCTTCAATCTCTTCATGTAGAATGCAATATAATTAATATTCACATAAATCACGCTATCTGATGTTTAATAAACTCTTATGTGGAGCTGGAGAGCTGGAGCTTTGAGATTTCACTTATGTTTCTTTCATATTTGTGTGAAATATGACCTGAACGTGTTTGTGACAGGCGTTTTGCTTTAACACATCGCACAGGTGATCCAGTACTCACTCATTGCCCCAGTCCAGACGTGCCGTGATGTGCTGTTTGACGTCCCTCATGCGGTCGTGGGTCAGGTGACCCACCAGTACCTGCCGTCTGAGGTCCAAAATCTCATTCATCACGTGCCACAGTCTGTGAAACAGATCTCCTTCATTTTTCTTTGGGGATAAACAAAAAGACAGGAAAGATAAACTTGAAATGTTGAAGATACAACTTTAATAAGGAGGTTAGCACTCAAATATAATGACCCGGTGTAAAAAATAACTCAAAAACAGTCCCCCCACAACAACAGCTTAAATACAAATAATATATTCAGAGTTCACGAAGTCAGCTTCTGGCTGTGGGCGGACTGCTGTGTTTGTGTAAACGGTATTTACCACAAAGAGCTGCTTCCACATGGCGCCCCAGTCCCTCAGGGTGGACGTCATCTCCGTAATGACAGAGTCTTCGGTCGGCACTACCGTCTCAAACTGCCTGTGAGTCAAATGTGGGTGGCACACAGTGCAACAGATATGAGATACACCTCATCTGCTTCTGCCGATGCTACACTGTTCGTTAATCAAAGGAGAAAGCAGATGTACAGTGGAGCGCTGGTGCTTTCCTTCTGTTTGCCATCGCTACATTCATTAGCATTATATTCAGGCAGAGCAGGCTCACGACAGATGTCTGTGCACCAACAAAATGTCAAAATATGGTTTCGTAAAATCCAGAACACCACTTATATTGTATGGATGCAGAATATGGAAGAAGCTAAAACAATTACATGGCCAGATATGTATGAATTACGGCTGGGTGATTTTTCTGTTTATATCGATTAAGTCGAATGTAATGTTTTGCCACAATTTTAGTTTATTATATTATATTATATTATATTATATGATATATTATGATTAATTGAAAAATTATTAATTAATATAGCATCATAGGTTATTTTGTGTGGTTCATGTGTAATTTTAATCATTATATTATATTATATTATATTATATTATATTATATTATATTATATTATATTATATTATAATACTGTTAATACTGGTTTATATTTATATATTTTCATTATAGCTCATGATTGCAAATTTATGAAACCTACATATTTATTTCTAACAAAACAAAAATATTAAAGTTTTCAAACAAAAGAGATTCATTGTACTTACATCAATTTTCACTTTCAGATAAAAAAACAATTATGCATTTTTCATGCTGCAATAGTTTGTCAATAGGTGTACATGTTGATGTTTATCAACAAAATTCAGTCCCAACAGTGTGTGAGATATGAGGAAAGGCTAAATATATTTTACAAAATTTTTCATTTTTCTGAAAAATCCAAAACAAATCAGATGGTTTAGTGGTGCATGGGAACACATTGGAACAACATTTTCTTGGAGACTGCAAACAATAAGTTAAAGTGGCTGTATTGCAGTAACAATAGCGAACAGATGTGTAAAATGTGCATGTTTGCACTTTACACAGACATGCCAGATATCTGAAATTACACAAATGTTACTAATATCATGGGGGGAGATTTACTACAGTAAATACTGAAACAGCATATGAATATGTTATTTTCTTAAACTCACCCTTTATTCTTGATATGAGCATTCTTCAGATGGATGTAGCTGCATGGGAAAATGCCCTAAAATGAAAGACAGATAAACAGATAAATAAACCAAATACTGTCATCATTTACTTTTTTTTTTTTTTTTTTTTTTTTTCAAAAAAAAAAAAAAAAAAAAAAAAAAAAAAAAAAAAAAAAAAAACAAGTCTACTAATAATCAAGGGAGCAAACAGACAGAAATAATGCAAGATATTGGATTTGATCCGTGTGTTTCGGCTGACGGTGTTGCTGTGATATTTCAGGAACTAAAAATAGCATCCCACACAGACACGACTGATAAAAGACAAAGAGACAGTTGCTTACCTTGGCATTCGGGTTCTTGAGGACGAATCCTCTGTACCAACCTGAAACACACAACATTTCAGTGACTTTCATCTTTAATATTGGCCTAATGTTTCCAGACTGAGCCTTATCATGAAGCTACTTTTCATAGGATGTTATCTAACAAAACACAGTAAGAAATTATGGAAATGTTCTTAAATTAGTTCAAAAAGGGCAAATCTATGCTTATTTAAAGGGACAGTTCACCTCAAAATTTAAATTCTGTCATCATTTACTCACCCTCAAGTTGTTACAAACCTGTACGAGTTTCTTTCTTCTGTTGAACACAAAAGACGATATTTTGAAGAATGCTGGTAACCAATTTACGGTAGCCATTGACTTCCATAGTATGGAAGTCAATACTATGGAAGTCAGTGGCTACTGTCAACTTCAGGGTGAGCAAATTATGACGGAGTTTTAATTTTTGGGTGAATATCCCTTTAAGTATGTTAAATCTGACAGAATTAAGATGTGTGTGCAGTGAATGGATATTAAAAATGCTTCTTTCCATTAAGAGATATTGAATATCTCAAACATCCAACCATATAACACTGAAGATAGCATCTAGAGTAATAAAATGGCAATTGTAGCATTTGTTTCACCAAAGATTTACAATGTACAACACAAATGCTTGTTAAACACCTTTTATCACTTACTGTAGGAACCTAGTGGCATATTTTATTGTATTTACACAACTGACACCCACTCTATCAGTCTCATTCTTGCACACTGGCCAACTAACCAAACTAATCAACAAGATTCGACTCTGCTCTACCACAGATGTGAACATCTCCAGCACTGATAAATAGAGCCCAACCGATATATCGTTTTGCCGATATTATCGGCCGATATGAGCCTGTCGCAGATATATCGGTATCGGCGAATATGCCGCCGATATAAACATTTTTTTTTACAGAACATATAACGCAGATTAAATGCTTCTGATCGGTGTAATTACTTCGTTTGTCCAGCAGAGCACGCTCCATTGTTTGCTACTGGCGACCCAGGTCAGTGTAGTGTAGAGATGCGCGGATGAGCTCAAACTTCACCCGAGTCCGCTGCTTCAAATTATTCGCCACCCACTCGCACCTATATTTGATCATCACATTACAATGATTCTAATTCTTAGTTTTGCAATGATGATATGATGAATGGATGGTTCATTTTTAACAGCAGATTCAGTGAGACTAGAGCTGATCTGCGCATCATGGCACGCGTCTGCGGCGCATTAAAGCCTGTGTTACGGCCACCGGAGCTGATCGCGGCCACTTAGTCAATGCGGCCTAGAACTCATGCTTATTACATCGGTCACATCACGCAAGGCGACAAAATACAATAGAACTCTCAATTGCCACTCGCGTCCGGTGTAGAATAGAACCCATTATAATCAGTGATGTTGTCTACACTCGATCAAAGTCCTTTTAAGGGTATTCTATTGCCTTTGACTGGATGCAGTAAACTGATGCCCCGTTCTATTTATGACGTGCGTCAGTACAGTCAGTAACGTAGCAGATTGAAAAGTTAGTATCTTTCTGCAGTCCAATAGACGGCAGTGCGGTGGTGGCTTGAGTCTGTTGAATGGTGCTTTAACACTATATTGTCACCTAGTTGGACAGACTCAATGCCAAGTAAATAAACAACAATGTCCCCGTCTTTTACTCTCACAATGAGTTTATCATATTCTGAATATTAAACTGCAAAAAGACTTATTTAAATACGAATCCTCATGTTCTGCATGTTCATTTGATTATCAGAAAATACACAACACAGAATTGGTGAAAAAATATTCATTATTATTATTTATTCGTTTTAGATGTTTACATTTGGAAAAGCTGTGCTTCCTGCATAAACCTGCCCCTGTTGGTTTGGCAGTA
>NW_015548309.1:2854119-2861773 GCF_001515605.1 Sinocyclocheilus anshuiensis | reverse complement strand
TACCAATCCTCATGTTCTGCATGTTCATTTGATTGCCAGAAAATACACAACACAGAATTTGTAAAAAAATATTATTCATTATTATTATTTATTCATTTTAAATGTTTACATTTGGAAAATCTGTGATTCCTGCATAAACCTGCCCCTGTTGGATTGGCAGTAGCTTGCTTGCCCTACACAGCTACTTTGTTTAATTTCTTAATTCGAGTTATATATATATATATATCGATATCGGTCGTTTTTTACTCCCTAATATCGGTATCGGCCATATCCATATCGTATATAAACCACATAAACCATATCGGTCGGGCTCTACTGATAAACCTACTGCCCACTGCGAACCAACCCACAAACTGTGCTTCCTGGCAAAAAGCCTAGGTGTGAAAAACAGGCGTCCTCTGGACGGTAAATGGTGTAATAACAGCAGCTGAATATAGAAACACGACCCTTCATCTGATGATTATTACCTGCAGTCAGTCAGGAACTAATGAATATGCAGTTTCATATCAACTGTGTAAGATCTGTGTTCTCCTTCACAAAATTTCTAGTGTTCTCCAACTGAAACTGGGTCTCTTACTCAAAAAACAGGAAGTACGTGCACTCAAAGAACAAAGGAGTGTGTCTTCAAAGGGTGGAAAGAGGAAACGAAGGAGTCGAGTGCAGGTCACAAAAAAAGACTGGTTTCAAATCCTCCCGCTTACTTGAAGAATAAGCGGTGGTACAGGTGTCTCTGTGTCAGCAGTTTATCAAATCAAGCCAACCCTGCTGAAAAGACCATCTTAGACCAGAATGACTTTCACACTAGTTTATTTAGACTACTTATTGGGTTTCCACTAATTCTTTTTTTTTTTACTGAATTAAACTTTGCATACATAAAACCTCCCATAAACACACACACACACACACACATTTTTACTTATAATTCATTGAAGGTTAGTAAATAGTATTATCATAAATTGGTTTCATTGCAGTATTATTTTAGTATTATTTAAATACTATAATAGATTTTGTTGATATTTTGAATTAGCTATTATTTTTACATTTTCAGCTTTCACTTTAATTTTAGTTAAATGTTTAGTAATTTTAGTTATTTTAATTTTGCTTCGTGTTCTTGTCATTTAAAAAAACTGACTATTTAGGTTTAATTGATTTTTTTAGTTCAGTTTTAGTTTTAGTGCTCAATTTTAGTGCTTCAACTTAAATAGTTAGTTGCCAAGCCAACATTTCTAATTTTCATTTAGTGTAAGTTTTTCATCTAATACTTATATTTAATTTCAGCTTTATTTCAATTAACAAATGTTTTTATACATTTGGTTAATGTTAATAACCCCGTTTCATTGTCTGTATTGCTAGTTAGCACATGCCTAACGCAACCTCTTAACTGAAGTAAAATTTGACAGTTAAGAGTCGCTGATTAATTGTAATCGGCTGAATATTCGACGAATCGTTCTAATAATTGTTAGATTAGTCGAATATCAAAATAAAGGCTAGTTGCAGCCCTACATGAATGAATGAAGCTGTTCAACCTGCATGGACTTCCTGGTAAAGCTGAATGAACAAGGAAGTCCTGCTGGCTAAGAAGCCTGGTAGGAACAAACATGCACGTCATCATCCAACATACGCTGGTGACCAACCATTGGTCTTTCAGTAGGGAAGCTCCCAGAACAATCTAGCAACATTATACTCAAGCAACCCTGTTGACATCAACAAAGCCTATGAAAGCTTAGACAGTTTAAATCAGCTGGTCAGCTTAAACTATCACTGATTACCAGTGTAAGTTTTCAGCACTTTCATCCTGGACAAGTTGGTCTACCTGCAATAATAATCTGCTTGTGCGAGTAACAGACCAGCATTGCCCATCTTAACCTTTTTGAAATTGAAGCTGTAGTCCAAACTAGTGTAAACACAAAAATGTGATTTATACTACTTATGTACCTTCACATTTCTCCAGGATCTGCACCGTGTCACCGATCTCCAGAGGCAAGCCATGCTGCACCGTTCCTCGAAAACTGGCCAGCACTGCAACACAAAAAAATTACAATTATCAATGATCAATAACTCAGTGTTTACCAGGGTTATTGAACTAAAACTAATGCCATAAAAAATATTTTCATTACTAGAAATAAAATAAACCAAAAATAAAATAAGGTAAAACATTTTTTTTTTAAATTATTACAATTATTTTAATTCAGCTAATAGCAAAGGCAACTTTTCTCATGTTTAGTTTAATCTGTTGTACTAAAATAACTTAAATAAAAATGGATGAAAAAATACATATATTAAAAAAATAATAATAAAAATGACAAACAAAATTACTAAAACTTTCAAATTAAAACAAAAAAAGAAAATAAATAAAATCAAAATACTAATAACACTTTACAATAAGGTCTCATTTGTAAACAATGCATTAACTAACATTAACTAATAATGAACAATACATTTTTAAAGCATGTATTAACCTTTTTTAATGTTATTTAATAAAAATGTTCATGTTAGTTCATAGTGCATTAACTAATGTTAACCGCTATAACTTTTGAAATTAAAAATGTATTAATAAATGTTGATGTAAATATTAACCAAGATTAATAAATGCTGTAGAGGTTTTATTCATCGTTAACTCACGTTAACTAATGTTATCAAATGAAACCTTATTATAAATTGTTAACAGTATCTTGAATACTAAAATAACACTGGTGTGGTGTTTACAACAAAATGACATTTCAAGCCAATATATGATGCATATAATCAAGCAAACACACACAAAATAATACTCTATTCCGTTCCATCCATACACATTTGTGCTGCAAATTTGTATTGCGTGACGGCATTTGACCTATAGAAGATGTAAATTCTTTTGGCTGAATTCAAAGAGCGCACAAATGCAAAAGCTGCCTGGTTTGCAGTGTTGTGGGATCTGGAGTAATATCAGATGCTCAAAGCCTAGTCTATTCCGTTCCATCCATACACATTTGTGCTGCAAATTTGTATTGCGTGACGGCATTTGACCTATAGAAGATGTAAACGTCACAGATTGACCTTTTGGCTGAATTCAAAGAGCGCACAAATGCAAAAGCTGCCTGGTTTGCAGTGTTGTGGGATCTGGAGTAAGATCAGATGCTCAAAGCCTAGTGTGACCTCAGCTTCAGCTCATAAGGGCAGGGTTGCCAGATTTGCTCCGTGAGAAGGTTTAATATAAGTGACGTATCTCTCGTTCCACGAAGAGGCTCACCTGAGGAGACTCACTTTGATGAACACGTATCCTAAGAGACTTTGAAGTCAAGGCTGCCTGAGCCAAGAAAATTCAAGGAATAGAGAAGAAATTAAAAATATGGAGGAAAAAAAGAAGTGACAGACTATGAGCACTGGAAAACAACAAAAAAGAGAGAGTGCAGAGAGAGAAAGAGGACACGTCTTGTGTAATCAGAGTTCCTCACAAAAACAAACGCCACGAAAGTTCTCATGTCTATTATAATGATGTCATCATTGCCCACTCCACTCAAAGGTGATTATGGGATAAGCGTGTTAAATCAGGTTATCTCACCTGCCGGAGATGATTTCTGCAGTTGATGTCACGGTTTTATGGGGCACAGGCCAATCTGGGATACCCACACAGAGGCTCTGACCTAATTGAGAACTTCTGTGTTTGTGTGTGTTATAAGATTTTAAATGATGATGGAGTCCTCATAAGATGCACTGCCACTGAGCACCCAGAAACAGATACATTCCCAAACAAAGGAATCATTAGTTCTTCTTTGAGAATCAAAAAACAAAGCGCAATACGTATAATCCAATCAATTCCCAAATGAATGATTCATATGAGTCGATTCTTTTTAGGTGAATCAAAAACAAAGTGAGACCAGTTTATTCAAACGATACCAAAAAGAATGTCTCCAATGAGTCGATTCTGTTTAGTGAATCACAAAAAAAGTGCCATCAGTATAGTCCAAACGATTCCCTAATGAATGACTCCTATGAATAGATTCTTTTTAGTGAATCAAAAACATACAGTGCGACCAGTGTATCCCATCCGATTCAAAAAAGAATGACTCGTTACACTTTATTTTAAGCAGTTCCTTCACATTTGAAAAACTGGATTAGCAAATTAACAAAAGCTATGAACGTGACTTCATTCGTAAATATACTGTAAATCTGCTTCAAATTCTGAAATATTCTTGTTTTCCATCAGTTCTGTTATTTGAGCAGCTCTACCTTTCCAGTCGTCTCTATTCCACGGATGCAGCAGACATACAGCACTCCCCAAGCTGAGATCAGACAGAGGATCATCCACCACTGCAGACCTCCTGTCTCCTCTATGGCCGCTGAGGTGTTCAGAGTCTCACGATACCAGAAATAATCCACAGGTGAGCTCCTCTCACACTCAGAAACTAGTCCTGCCAAATAATGAACAAAATGTCCATAGTGGCATTTTTAAAAAAACACATTCAGAATTTAGTTCCTTCTCAGGGTGCTCATATACTGTACCTGTCCTGTTGGCATTGATGGGACACTGGCTCCAAGGCAGCGGCTCCTGGAAGGAGTTGAAGAAGTACCACATGACCCAGGCTATGATGGTGTTATAGTACAGACTGACCAGAAAGGACACACACAGAGATGCAATACCTGAAACAGAACAGGAAGTAACCTGCTTAGATCACATAATCAACAAGGACACATTACTTAGACGTTTTTGGTTACACTTTATTTTAAGGTGTCCTTGTTACGGTGTAATTATACATATAAGTACTGAGTAATGTTAATTAACTACATGTACTTACTTTATGGATAGGTTTAGGATTTGGGTTTGCTTACTTGCATGTAATTATGCATAATTAATTGCATATAAATTATAATAGTAAGTACATGTAACGTGTAACAAGGACACCTTAAAATAAAGTGTTACCAGTGACTCCAATAAGTTGATTCTGTTCAGTGAACAAAGAACATGACATAAAATGCAATCAGTGTAGTCCACCAAGGTTTTGAACCACCAAGCATGAGAGCATGTTCTAGTACACCCCCCAAAACAAAATCAAGACTTTGTAAAAGAGCATAATAGGACCCCTTTAAAGAATCTAACACATTCAACATGACCAGTGTAATCCAACTGCCAACAGAATGATTCTTATGAGTTGGTTGACTTGGTTCTTTGTAGTGAATCAAAAATGTACAGTGCAACCAGTGTGTGCCAACTGATTCACAAACAAATGACTCCTATGAGTTGATTCTTTTTTTAGTGAATCAAAATCAAAATGTATAGTTAAGGCCAAAAAAAGTGTTACAAAATACTAGTAAAAATGGAATCAGAAACAAAATTCCTTAAGTTTCCCATCCTTACACCTAACAACCACCCAGACTACCCTAGCTACCGCATTGGAATGCCTTGGCAACCACTCAAGATGACTTATGCATTATGGAAATACATTTTTCACAGGCAAGCAGCACTCATATTTTCCTCAGAAAACGTCAAATTGTAGTTCACATCAATGTTTCATCATTCAACTGTAAATACTGAAATCACTAAAATTGTAAAACCTGGATCTAACAGAATATATTCACAAAATGAAAACTTCAAACCGTTCTTGAGTTCAATGCATCTCCGCGTGACACTCATCTCATCGCCCAACATTTCTATTCATCCAAAAAGCCTCACAACCCAAGTTTCATGTCCCTGAGTTTCGCATGCAGCTGCATTCAATCTGTGTGATTTGACTTTAAAATTCGGAAGCCAAAATAACAAAGTAGGTCCAATGAATTAATTATACAGGTTTTCGGCAGCAGCACATCATTCAGCAGCAAATTATTCAGCCTGAATGTGGAGTCCTTGACGGAGCTCAAATCCTTCCCTGGTAACCGTACAGCAGCTGTTAAACAGCGGCGCCAGAGAGGCTCAAAAGTGTTCAGTGACCGAAAAATACTTTCTGTGGTTTATAATTACCTGAAGAAAAATAAATAGCAAGAAGGAGAGGGAGAAAGACATCCTTACATCTCCAAAAAGGTGAACTACCAATACAAAAATTCAATGGCAAGCACACACAAATATGCTTTCAAAAGCTCAATAGTGAACCAAAAATGTATTTGGACACACTTACATTTTTAAATGTCAATACATTAGATGATAAAACATCAATCAAAGTAGCATCAGCAAACAAACTATGCTTTTATGAGAAACAACTTTAATGTTTTAAACTGTAACCAAGACTTTTAGTTGATGTATGATGACTTCTTAGTCCAAAACTGTCAATACAGTTCTGTTCATGAATATCTAGTTTATTTGCTACCAATTGATTGAGTATGATTCAAAGATTTAAACTCCGTCAAATCCAATTGTTATTTTAATCTAAATTGGGGGTCTAATGCTAGCTATTTCATGCATTCTGACATATTGACACTGTTAAAGAGTTGGATTCTGAGTTGGACGTATGACAGAGTACTTCTGTTGCGAAAGACACTCCTTCAGGGTTCGTATAAGTTTCGGAAAGTTTTTTTCGAGTATGGCCCTGTATGACGTCATAAAGGACAGAATTCCTTGTATGGGCAATTCTCCCGGAAGAGCGCGCACATCAACCAGAGCGAGAGCAAGAGCACGCCCGACAACATGCTTCATTCGGGTTGCGGAAGTCCTCGGTAGTGCTGCACAGGACTTGCTCAAGAAGGATTTGTCATTTTGTTTTTGACCACAAAATCAACAACGTCACTAAGGACCTTTAAGTCAATAACGTTTTTGTTCCTGTTTTATTTATGTCGATGTCACAGTTAGCAGACTACGCAAAAGCTGCATGTGCTCGTGACTCTTTAGCTCTGCCCACGGCACTCCTCCAGGAGCTCGACTGTTTTCGGAGAGAAGCAGTACAGATGTATCTGTCTTTTATAAATCTGATAAAACTAGACTCTTCTGAGACATGAAGGATGCAATACTCCTCTATAGGTATACGAGATTGGCAGAAACTGTGCGTGTTATGTCTGCTCTTTGCATCAACCCAGTACGTTGCTGACACAGTATAGTAACTAACACAACAAAAAAAGACACACTTTGCTTTCAAAAACATGAAGAAATATACTATTTCACAACATATTTATAGTAGAGCGCCTGATTCCCAGACACAGATTAACCCTGAATCTGAACTAAATTACAATCACATCAGTAATTCTGCACTGAAAATCCTTTTTAGCACTAGCCCTAATCTATGTTTGGGACTCTGGCCCGTAGAGTCTAGAGTCATCTCTAAACCATCTGTAACTAACAGAATGAATCATATCTGATGTTTGCACACTACTAATCATGAGGAACTGGAAGTTATGCTACACTAAAGATGAAACAGACTAGGGCTGAACGATTTTGGAAAATAATCTAATTGCGATATTTCTGTTATTTATTTATTTTTTGTGGGTTTCATGCTGTCCGCTAAGGCATAGGACATACACAGGCTTTCCTCCTCACCAATGACATTAAACACCGTGTCTACACCGGACGCGAGCGGCAAAATACCATTATAATCAGTGACGCTGTGTACACTGGATGCGGCACGGCGTGACCATAGACTGTATAGAATTTAGCTTTTAAATGACCAGCACCTGCCTGGGTCTGCGCGACTTCATCTATGGCTTTTCTCTTCCCTTTCACAAACCGATCCATCTCCCATTCTAAGTTACGTCC
>NW_015548309.1:2853820-2854035 GCF_001515605.1 Sinocyclocheilus anshuiensis | reverse complement strand
AAACATGTGGAGTGCACTTTTTAAACACTGTCTGTTAACTTTAGACCAGTGGTGCTCAAACTTTTTTGGTCGCGCCCCCCTTTAAACCTATAAAAAAATCTGGCTACCCCCCTTTCCCGAATCCCCATCCCACCTATGAAAAAATTAATGCTTTTTTTAATTTAAAAAACCTACAGGGAAAAAAAACACCTGCATCACTTGAAACATTGAAAAAT
>NW_015548309.1:2820518-2853800 GCF_001515605.1 Sinocyclocheilus anshuiensis | reverse complement strand
TCAAAGTACTGCGAGAGCTATAAGAGAGCGGACGTCTCCTTATGCTTTCTCTCGCCGTACTTTGATGTCATACATGATCGATCTTCAAGTCGAACACACCTCTTTGCTCTCGCGTGTCACGTGACTGAGTGTAATCGAAGCCTCTGCGATTGAAAAATCGTGTTTTTTCATATCGCGATATTATCGCAAATGCAATTAATCATTCAGCCCTAAAACAGACCTTGACGCTCCATCTCTCTTCACTTGGATTGATACATAATGTTCATCTATGGTTCCTAACCGAAGCTCCTGGATTCGTTAAGTGCTAAAAACGTAGCAAGCTGCCTCGACATCATGGGCGTCACTAGGCCATTTTTAGGGGGGCTATAGCCCACTCAGCCCCCCTAAAATTTTGTGATTAGCTCCATGAACTGTACACGAATTCCTGATCGCCTCAGTCCCCTTTAAATTGCATATGAAAACAGTGGCAGACTTCGATCGGCTCCTCTCCGTCTTTCAGGCTGGTACTGTCTTTTCAAAAATTTATATATGTTTTGATTTTGTCCTAAAAAGATATTTTGTAATATTGCATAATTTTAAATACTGTTGATGGAGATGACGCCATAAAAATGTTGCATAAGTAGGTAGCAAAGTCAAAGTAACTCTGACGGCATGTGCATTGTGGGAAAGTGGCAGAGAAACAAACACACAGTCCAAACCTCAGCAGTGCGCCACACTCTTGCTTCCCATAATCCCACTGAGCTGACACAGACCTGAGACAGCGAGACTCATCCCTTTGGCTGGGCTCAGACATCGAAATAGAGAACTCAACACAAGACTCTGTTTGTGTGGATTAACTGCAGATCTGGTTTTGGTTTGAGAGGGTGTGATGCTACAGTTGGGTAGTCTAAGCTCCTTACAGCACGACACAGAGCTCAGGATGATGGCCTTACCCTCGCCGCTCAAGTTCTGGCCAAGCGACGTGTATCTGCCTCAGTGCTTCCAGGTTTTGCCTGAGCCATCCAGGAAACAGAAACAGAGCACTAAAGATTTGCTGTGTGGAGTGAGGAAGAATCAGATGGTTTGGCTCCTGAACAAAAACATATTAAAGGCTCAAAGTAGTCATTAACTAGTTTTCAACAGCAATGCCAGTACCTATATATATATAATGCAATATAATGTTGAAAAATATACATTAAAATTGTTGAAAATACATTATAGCATAACAATATTAAGCACTTTTTGGTATATAAGTTTAGTATACCACCCCTATTAGTCAATTTTTTTTTTTATTATACATGTATATAGCATATATATGATATATGATATGATTAATATATATATTATACCCTCATTGGGGGCTGAGCCCCCCTAAAATGAAAATCCTAGAATCGCCCCTGCTCGACATCTACATAGTCAGCTACCTTTTAAGGGAGCGTTTACAGCTACTCTATATAGACCACAACAGAATGGAACAAAACGATCTTGAGACTAAAGGAAAATAAAATAAAATAATTGATTAGGCTATAATAAATTCATATACAATTATATTTATATAATTTAAAATTGTAATTTATTAATATTTTTAAAGCATTCTGGTACTGTCTTTTCAAAAATTTATATATGTTTTGATTTTGTCCTAAAAAGATATTTTGTAATATTGCATAATTTTAAATACTGTTGATGGAGATGACGCCATAAAAATGTTGCATAAGTAGGTAGCAAAGTCAAAGTAACTCTGACGGCATGTGCATTGTGGGAAAGTGGCAGAGAAACAAACACACAGTCCAAACCTCAGCAGTGCGCCACACTCTTGCTTCCCATAATCCCACTGAGCTGACACAGACCTGAGACAGCGAGACTCATCCCTTTGGCTGGGCTCAGACATCGAAATAGAGAACTCAACACAAGACTCTGTTTGTGTGGATTAACTGCAGATCTGGTTTTGGTTTGAGAGGGTGTGATGCTACAGTTGGGTAGTCTAAGCTCCTTACAGCACGACACAGAGCTCAGGATGATGGCCTTACCCTCGCCGCTCAAGTTCTGGCCAAGCGACGTGTATCTGCCTCAGTGCTTCCAGGTTTTGCCTGAGCCATCCAGGAAACAGAAACAGAGCACTAAAGATTTGCTGTGTGGAGTGAGGAAGAATCAGATGGTTTGGCTCCTGAACAAAAACATATTAAAGGCTCAAAGTAGTCATTAACTAGTTTTCAACAGCAATGCCAGTACCTATATATATATAATGCAATATAATGTTGAAAAATATACATTAAAATTGTTGAAAATACATTATAGCATAACAATATTATTAGTAGTAGTATTATTAGTATAAGCCAAACTATACAAATATTTTATGTAATTGTTTAAAAATGTTAATTTTAATAATAATTGTAATGTTTAATAACAACAATAATAAATTTTATTATTATTATCAAATTACATTTATAATTCAATATTATAATATACATTTCATCACTAAATTATATATTCTAATAGTATTCTGATACTAATATCTTCTATAAATGCTTTTATAATTGTATAATTGCTAAAGTATATTCTAGTAGAAACAATAACTAGCAACTAATTTCTGCCTGAATGAAAGTGAAATACCTCTTGAAGAGTCAAAATCCCCATTTAATATGTATATGATTAAACTATAACTGACAAAAATATATTTAACGGAAAAATTATTTTTATTCAAAACTGTAGAAAAGTATTAATATTACTATTATTGTTATTACTATGGGTACTTATTTTTATCAATTCAAACTAGCAACTATAGAAAATATTAGAATTAGAATATTATTAGAATAATCACTATAACATAACATAACAACAACAATGATAATAATAAATAATTTGTTAAATATATAAACAAATCTATTTCATTTTCTTTAATTCAGCTATTAACCATCCTACGCCCAAAAAATGACACATATTAACATGCAGTTACCTCCAGTTTGGTTCAAAAGGATCCCCTAATGTGCTTTTAACCTCACTTAAATCAAGTTCAGCCCATTCTGATTTGTGATCCAGCCACGAACCTGACAGCTAATCAACCTCTAGATTAATTTATTATTCATCACCACATTAATACGCAAAAGTACGCCGGCTTCTGTGTTGTCCATGACTGTGATGCCAAAACGAGACTGAATTATTAACACAATATTTAGGTCTACACATGAAGCATCCTGCAGCGCAGGCCAAATAAATAATGCAGAAACTGGGAATATTTTGTTTGTTGGGTGGATCAAGAAGTTGCAAAACAATTACGTGAGGATGTGCTAAAGCATTTAGTACAAGTAAAACCGTTTTTTTCCGTACAAAACAGGATTTAGGGCATGTAATCACCTGTGATACTAGCAGGCAATTAAATTCGATACACTCCCAGACTTGACAGACCAATGATGTGCAATTACAATCCAGAAATTTGAACACAACCCAACAGTATTGGCCTGTAAACCACAGTAAATTACTGATGATACGGGTGTAAATTGCTATTCCACATGCAAAATCAAAAATCTTTTTCCTTTCGGAGCAATGCAGAGAATCCCACCACAGCCATCTCACCACAGCCATCTCAACACTGTGAGCCTCAACCGCACAGTAATACACATGCTATGATGTAAGAATTCGAATCTATCGCCAGTCCGACAGACCAGCGATTCATCTGTGCTTCATAACAGGAGCTCGGGGTTCTTTGGCACGGCTCTTGGAACGTTTGTGCCAAAGGAGCGGTCACTGTGGAAATCATTCATTACCGCAGCTGCTGAAGAGGAAGACGCTGTTGATGGTAATGTGAGTGAAGGCTTCATGCGCTGACAGAGAGCAGGGCTGTTAATTAATGAGCTTGTTCAGACATTCTTCAGCCTGGACATTGACACCAGAACACATTTAACCCCTCGGTTCGCTACGGATCTCAAGGCGTGAGGCTAATTGAAAACTACAAGAGTCGGAAACTAAAACATTGATATCTGATACACAGCTACGAGAAGGTTAGCAGATGGCGTAGAGTAGTCGGAAAAAGGGAATGGTAACGATTTTACTGGAATTTACTCAGGGATCAGGTCTATGTTCCTGATAAAAATTTGAATTGAATAAATAAATAGATAATTTGGGGCCAAGAGAAAAAAAGAAAGAAAGAAAGACAAATTGAATTAAAATTAAGTTGAATAAAAAGAAAATGAAATGCATAAAATAATATTAATATATAAATAAATAAATAAAATAAGAGTAAATAAAAAAGAAAATGAAATGAGAAACTTATAGTAAAAATAAAATAGAAATAGAAAAATAAGTAAAATACTATTGATAAAAATAAAATAAAAAGTAATAATAAAATAAAATAAATACAATTGAAAAAAAGGAGTAAAATAGTAAAATATATAAATAAAAAGTTAATTACAAATAAAAAACAAAAAATATATAAATGCTAAAATAAATAGGAAATAAAAGAAAAATGAAATGAAAAAGTAAAAATAAAATAAAAATAATAAAAAGGAGTAAAGTAATGTAATGTAAAGTAAAGTAAAATAAAATGTTTCTGTCTGCCATAAGCTCAGGTACTGCTTCACAACATCCAGACAACAGATGCAGACACACACACACACTCTCTCTTTTGTCATTAACAGTAATCACAGTCAGCCTTCCTGAGACACTTCACACTTCTCAGCCCTCCAGCAGATGTTTATTTGGGCATCACTGTGGGTTGCGTCTTCACTCAAAAGACCCCACACGCTCCCTTCACATTGTGCTTTTGTCATTAACTGGCCTGAAAGAGCAGATTTACTCTGGCAGTTTATCAGAAATAAATGAAGCTATTGACGAGCAACCGCTGGCTGAGAATTGCCTGTTATCTGTATTTCAGATATCTAAAGGTCAGAGAAATATAATTTGGTGTCTCACAAAGAGAATAATCACAGGGCCTCCTCTTTCTTGGAGTCAGAGTCAGACGTGAGATGAGCGCTGTATTGTGTGTGTATGTGTTGACCATCGAGAGAATCAGACGCCATCCAATATAGGCATGACAACAATTTGAGCGTCAAATCATAAGAATGTGAATGCAGCTTCAATATGACAAAATGAATAAATCAAAACGTTATTTAAATGCCAAATATGTAATTTTAAAAATATATACTACAAAAATATATGCATTTTATCTTTAAATAAATTTATATATACTAATACATAATTACAATGCAATTATTATATAATTACTATATAATTATAATTTTTTATATTTATTAAGTAATATTAAAATATATATTATTAATGTAATAAATACTATATATATTAAGTTAATTTTATATTATTATATTATTAAAATATATATTTTAAGCAAATTCACTGCTTTTCGTTCATCTGCTTTTCACATCCTTCAGAGATCCCCACCTTGCAGGAGCTGTTAAAACGTGTGTTTTTCAGTGTAAAAGTGATATAAATGAAGGAGCCGGAGCAAGCTGTGTCTCCGCAGGCCACAGTAAATCATACATGACTCTGATTAAATGAGAATATAGGTCAGACTTGTTAAGCTGCCCACTTCACCTCATTCAGTGCTGTAAATCTGCTCTCTGCTTCTTAGCTTTTAAATGCTTAGAGCTGGAAAAGCACTGCTGGATAATTCATCCTGATTTCACACTGGAGTTTCCTTGATTCATATCTAAATTCGCTATAGCCTATCTAGACTTCGCTGTCATTGTTATGTGTGTTTTTCTTGTGATGATTAGTTACTGTGCTCTGGCAGAGAGCTCAAATTACCAACCACTCATGCCATTTTTCTTCGTATGGTTCCTTCATTTGAGGAGCAAACAGTTTCGCTTCTCTATTCTTCTATTTTCTCAATATCCTCCTGATATTTGGCCTCTTGATCTGGCCATATGAAACTCTGTTGTCCTCAGATCTGAAATACAGATTTATCACAGATTTCCAACACCAGAACCTGAGGACAGGAGAGTAATCAACTCACTTAACCACTTCCTCTCTATCTTCACAGATATCAGATTGTGAGAGCCTGTGAATTAAGAACTGTCAAACAGATAAACATGTCAATCTTCAAACTATTATGTAAAAATGCACTTTAAATGAACAACACAGTAGTTTCACTTTTTTCAGTGTAAAGTGTCAATCAACAAATAATAATCAATACTTCTTTTCATTAATATTTCCTTCTAATCAATGAATTAAAGGGATCTTATTACATGCAGGAAACAAACAAATAAATAAAATAATAATTCTTCATCATTATTATTATTAAAATATTATTATTATTATTTTATTTTATTTTTTTATTATTATCATCATTGGTACTTATTTTCATCCATTTAAACAGTACTTTTTCTAACACAGATTTCATAATGAATATTTATCAATAAAATATAATTATAAAAATGAAAAAATAAAAATACATAAATAATCATTATTATTATTAGTAGTAGTAGTAGTAGTAGTAGTAGTAGTAGTGGTGATGCCGTACATCTTTAGATGCTTCTCCTTCAGTCATTTTGCAATGACTGGAGCCTTAGCAATAGTAGTAGTATCATTTAATTTATTTAGTTTATTATTATTTAATTTATTAATTACTTATAATTATTTATTAATTAATTATGGATACTTATTTTTATCACCATTTTAATCAATGGTGCCAGAGGCAAAAATGATCAACCTCAAACTTGGGCAGGGTTTCAGCATCACACCCTTTAATATAGTTGAGACCCTCGCCTCAGGATCAGGACACCTGAGAGGCCACAAACTCACTCTCATATGGACAGTAATGACCTTTCTAGTATGTACTGGCTTTGTGAACCAGACAACAGCTTTTGAGGCTTGTTTACCAAGGGAAGACTAAAAGTAAAGGTTTAAATCAATCAAGCTGTGTTTCATGAACTGTTTTTATACATTTGCCTTTCATGTGGCCTTTGGTATTGGTCAAACCAGTCTTTCTAGCGTTGTAAATGTTTTACCATGACCAGAAACATTTCCACCGCTGTGGTGACATTGTTTAACACATTCATCTACGAGTAATGGCCGCACCCAGACAGAGATGTGAAAGAGAACACAGAGTCCATCAATCGCCCTCGTCTCTCTCTCTCTCACACATCATTAAATCCCCCACACTGCCTTGAGCTGTTAACACGCACACTAACCAGAGGAAGGAATCCATATCTCATCATTGTCATACACAGTCATCATCATCACCATCTTCATCATCACATCTGCTCACCGCTATTATTACAAACATCTCCATCAGCGACACGCTCTCCACCCAAAGGGCTGAAGAACAAATAAATGTCCATCAGGAGAAATGACATACACTTTTCGTTGATAAATAGTATGAAACAAAATCAATGTAGTGACAAAACATTAGAGCTGTATAATGATATTGCAACTTTTTATCCTCACTATATTCTATCAACACTTTAGGTCCTCAAATCAATATTTTAATTTATGTGTGCATTCATATCTTTACCTACAATTGAATTTTCATGAAATGAACAACGCGTGCATATTTCATTCATACATTGAATGTGGTCAGAATCTGTCTCTAAAGTATCTCGAAATGTGTGTGTATATATATATATATATAGATCAAATAAAATAAAATAACATTTAAATAAAATAAAAAATAAAGCGAAAGTAACCTGATTGAACGCAATCCAGTAATGATATTGAGATGCAATCGTGACATCAGTATCACCCTCAAAACAAGAACTGATTCAGCCAATCAAATTGCTCACACAAGTGATTGACATGTTATATATCCAATCAGCTGTAGAGTTAATATGTCACTAGCTAAAAGGAGGACAGAAAGAGAAAACAAATGAAGTAAAACCTCTCTGATGACTGTTGTATGAGCGGATTCGCTTCACAAACACACACTTGAGAGCACAAACACACACGGCTCGCTTCACAGAGCAGTGAGATACCAAAGGCAAGAGACCAAGGAGAGTAAGACAGCGCTGAACAGCATGTGGACATGTCTGTCTCTCTCTCTCTATGGTCCAGATGGTGGACCACAGCACAAAGTCTTCACAGTGGAGGCCTCGAGACCTACTGGAGCGTGTATCATCAGTGCAATAAGACTCCAAAATGTACAAATCTGTGATTATTATTCAAAACAAGTGTCCAAGCTGTCAGACAACGAAAGACGACAACCCAACAAGGTCAGCCCAAATCAAAATGCACTAGTTAAGGGTAAGCATGTGTCAGACTGGAGGCTGCTGGTGTGGAACATGGCTCTAACAGGTGAACTCATCAGTCACGTGATGCGCTCGGCCATCCATATGTCCAGCAACAGACCGCAGAGCCAGTGTGGTGTTGTGGAGGCTGACGGGCAGCATGTGTTCGGACTGCAACACTGCCAATCACTGTCCGGACAGCTGCCCCAGTTACGGGTCAGGGCAACGTCAACATGAACAGCACTGAAAAACAGAGTGACGGACTTGCATGCAAAACAATTAAAGTAATACATGCAGATTTTCACATTATATTAAGAAAAAAATATAGTAAATTAATAGCACAATAAGCCACAAGATTCGAGGAATCATTAAGTGTCAAGTCTGTAGCTAAAAAAAAAAAACAATAAAAAAACCCCCACAAAAATAGTAGAAATAGACAAATAATCTCACTGACTTTTAATGCTTGTCAAATTGACTTTTGATTAAAATAAAATAAAATAAAAATATAAACAATTAAATTGAAATATATATCAAATAAATCATTATAAAACAAAAAATGATAAACATTTTTTTATTTAATTGACAATACAAAAAGATGTAGAAATACACATCTCACTGACCAATATTTTTACTTTTAACTTTTGTCAAACTGACTTTTGAATAAAAAAAATAATAAAATAAAATATATTGATTAAATTATATAAAATATGTAGAAATAAACAATTAAATTAAATTACATGATAATTTTAAAAATATGATTTTTTTTTAATAATTAAATATAAAAAACTGATAAAAAAACAAAAAAAACCTAATCTAAAATAATATAATAAATAAAAAAAATAAATGTAAAAAAATGTATTTACATTTTTACATTTAATTAACAAAATGCCTAAATTTGAGTCCTGAAAGTATTTATGGCAAGTGCTTTATGAAAAATTTATATATTTTCTAAATGTACCGACTGCAAAACAAATGTAAATAAATACAATATTTAAATAATAATTATAACAATAATAATAATAATAATTCTGAAATAATAATAATAATAATAATAATAATAAAATTATTATAATATTATTGTATTTATAATAATTATTATTATTATTATTATTGTTGTTGTTGTTGTTGTAGTAAATTAAATAATATATTATAAATAGAATAAAATAAACACAAATTGTGGGTATTTTATTTAAAATTATTATTATTATTGTTGTTGTTGTTGTTATTGACATTTTTATAAACAATTTCAGTTCTGCATATCAGATATTGAACACTTAAACAATTTTAATAACATCAGTATCAACCATAAGTAATTATTCTGGAAAACAAGCCAAGTTTTAATACCAGGGGTCCAAATCCCTTACTCAAAGTACAGTGACATCAATCGTAAAATTATTATTTGTCTTAGCAATCACTATACCAAAGTTACAAAACCCAATGATGTAGACTTGTGATTTTTCTATTGTGACAAAGATAAGTGTGGTCAGTGACACATAAACTCCTGAAGGCATAACGAGTGTTTTGTGGTTCGCTGGCAGCTGTAATTTGTGTTGTCTGTATATTTTAACTCCAGGTTGTTCCAGAGTGATGATCAGACAGCCGCGTGATGCTGTTTACCCATCCATGAGCAACAGCGAGGAGAAGCGAGAGAGAGGGAAAACATGAAGCATCATCAGTCACGCATCAGCTAGTCTTGTTATCACAATGTGATCTGCCGCTACTGAATGCCCCATCAGCATTTGTTTGTTTTGGCATTACATGCTCGTTCTGTCGAGAAGCAGCACAAGTGTCTGGAGAACGTTTCTAAAGATCGACATGGATCAGAGTAACACAATCATTCTCATCAAGGACCAAAAATTCAGAATGACATACTTGCACGCAGATAAATAACAAGCTAAATAATAATAATATACCTGCATTTTTACATTTCAGTGAAGTAATAGCACAAGAAGCTACATGGTTTCATCATTAATGTTATATCTGTAGCACAAACGAAAATAGACTGATTTACAGATTTACAGATTTTTTTTTACAGATATTCAACTTTTCAAATTCATTGTCTCTTTGTAAAAATAACTTTTTAAATGATTGTTTGGATAATTACTTTTTAAATGTGTAGCACAACAGTTAGACAGTCCACAAATGAGATTGATCAGACTGTTTAACTTATAAATATATCAATTATAATATAATATATATATACATACATATATGTATATGGACCCTATACAACCACTGAAAACCATGCTGCTTTTAACTAACTATTATTATTATTGTTATTATTATTATTATTATTATTATTAACCTTGCATAAATATGGCAGCATAAATAATAATTAATTATTAATTAACTATTATTTATTATTAATATTATTATTATTATTAATAATAATAGTATTATTAGCTATGCATATTTTCAACAAGGCGCAAAATGAGGAAAAGAGTGTGAAATAAACACAGAAAACCACAGCTATCACGCTTGACAGTCTGCTAACTTGTTCTGCATCTTTTTTTGATATATCTGGGCTAAATATGTAACACTGGGTTTAAGTTTCCGACAAATTCTGAAAGGAACCGCAGTCATCCAGCATGCAAACATCATACTCTTTTCCAAGTTGAGCTGTAAAGTGAAGTGGCGCAAAAAGCACAGCTAATGGACTTCACTCTCGATCATTCTTTCCCTTTTGTGGAGAATTTTTCATCCCACATCTAGTCTTAAGCCACTGGTACGCCAGGAGCGGCCGGAACATCTGCTTTAGCTTAAGAGAATCAATAACTGGCCTCTCCAGACTCCTATCCGTCCTAATATTCCTGAGCTCTCTGGGATGCAGGAACAACATCACAACCAACACAGACGGTGCTTGCCTGTTCACTCCATACAAATCTATCCAATTCAGGATTATGCATACATGAAACCCACAGTGTTTGTTTTCAAACCTTTCCCAGAAAAAGGAGTCTAACGGTGTAAGCAGATAAAAACAAGCTACGGAAATTTGCACATGATAAAGCTGACCTCTGAATGATGCACGTGGTTTCAAATTCCACTCAAGCTGAGAGGTTCGAATGCCTGGTTGTTTTGCCAGGCGGCGTGTGCTGTTTACGGATCATGTAGGATTACTGTACAAGGTCCAAAAAAAAAAAAAAACTGATAACCCTCAGTTCTTCCCCTATAAGTAACCAAATGTCCTCATTCCATCAGGGAACAATAGACTTTTGCACATATTGGCTGCATATTTTCAAAAAGATAACAGCACAGTAGAAAGTGTGACAACTAGCCCCGGTGTTTTTTAAAATGCAGGATTACAGATTCCAACTAGATTGTAAAGTTTGTTGGGAATGGAAGAAAAATAATGCCATATGTCTTTGAAACAAAAAAGCACGTTGAATAGCACTAACTGAAAAAATAATGCATTGCATTAACAGTGCTTGCATTTTAATGCCTTGTATTTCCAGGGCTTGCATTTTTAGGTCCTGAAATTTAACATAGTTGTTTATTTAAGATGTGAATATTTCAATTTAAAAAATTTCACACACATTTTCATAATTAAGAATTCAATAATTCATATTCACCTTCTAGAATTATCGGGGCCAGTATAAACATGTGGAAAAGCTGATTGTGTGTATGTTTAATTCAACATCTTCACTGTTTCCCGTAGCCTGCATGTAAGCAGCTTTCTCTACCACAAAGAAGATTATAATGCTATTTTACCCAACGCTGAACTACAGAACTAACATTACATCTGAGGAAGACATATATTGCTTTCGGTTGCTAGCACATTTTTTCAGTTAGTGCTATTCAACGTGCTTTTTTGTTTCAAAGACATATGGCATTATTTTTCTTCCATAGTTGGGACAAACCTTTATGTTGCCTTGAGAAATCCTTGTCTGAATTTTTTTAATAGCTTTGCAAGCTATAAGTGTAAACTTATGGTGAAGTGGGAAGGAAGGAAGGAAGGCATTGAAGTATAATATTCCCTCTAATCTTAAATTCATCCATTACCATGTCTGTTTATAGACTCTATAAATTACTAATAAAATGGGAGGAAGGGAGGAAGGAAGGAAGAAAGAAAGAAAGAAAGAAAGAAAGAAAGAAAGAAAGAAAGAAAGAAAGAAAGAAAGCATTGTTGCTACAATGTTTTAAGATTATGCTAACATGAATAAACATGTTGATAAACATGTTGACTTAGACAAGCAATGTTAGAAACATTGCTAGCATGAATTAACATTTTGTAACATGTTGCTAGTAGGGTTGGGCGATGTCTACCAAATTGGCATCGGACGATGTCTACAGTGAAACATCGTGATGGACGATGACATCAGGGGGGCGGGGTTAGGGGTGTGCCCGAAGCGTGAAACAAATACCGCGTTATACGGAGCCACTAAAAGGTTAGCCACTTGCTAGCGGTAGCCTGTTGCAAAGCCGTTTCAATAGCGGCTCCCTGATGCCTGCAATTTATATACAGTCGCCTATACTTACCCAACGATATAATTGCGAGAAAAAGTATTGAAATATTTTTTTTATCCTCCCATCTCGTAGGCTATTTATTCCCTTTAGGGTTTCCGTAGTACACTTCATTTCCTTTCCGAACACGGAACTGGGATGCGGCGGATTGCGGGAGAGGGGGTGGGGAATCACGATGTCAGCTTAACATCGTGATGTCTGTCAGCCATCGGCGATGGACGATGGCATCGTCTATCGGCCCAACCCTAGTGGCTAGTATTAATTAGCATGTGGCTAACTCGATTATAACATTTTTAACACGTGGCTAACATGTTTTAACATGTTGCTATCATGAATTAGCTTGTTTTAACATTATGCTGGCATGTCTTATGTTGCTAGCACGCTTCTAACACATTTCAGCACATGGATAGCATGCTTAACATTTAAATATGCTTAACTATGCTAGCATGTTACTAGAAGAAGAAGCCTAAATATTTCCCAAATCAACATAATTAGACTGACTAAACAGTGTGTCTGCAACTAGCTTGGCTAATTTATTCATCCTAGACTCTGTATCTACTGAATTGATCGAGTGGAGCAAATGAAGGCCAAAAAAAAAAAAAAAACGTGTCCCAGTTTCAGGCCCAAAGTGGGTCAACAGCAGCCATTTACACCCTATAAACACATCACTTGATAGAAAACAGTGTGGCGCTTGACAGCTAAGGTGTGAAGGGTGTAAAAGTTGGCAGTTTTACAGAAAAGATAGAAGAATATGGGGAAAAAATGGAGTGTGATCTGTTTTCCTCCTTCCCTGCACAAACACAACAGCAAAGCCTCATCTGTGCAAACATCTGACCTTTTCCTGACCCGATGCATTATGGCAATTAAAGCTTTAGTGAGCTACTGTACTGTCAGTGCACCCAAAACAATGGAGTAAACACACTTGCATAACCAACAGCTGGGGTTGGGCTTGCCCCGTGTAAATTTGAGGTGTTAGGTAGCCCATGTCCCAGAATTCCTTTAGGGCAATGGACTCAAAAGTCAAATTAACCTCTTGTCTAATGAGGAGGAAGGCTGAAACCAAACACTCACATCCAGATGGGAGGCTGTGGTTAGTCTCTCCTCTGTAATCCAGTTGGATTCTCACAGGTAAATGCCTAGTAGGGGCCATCCCAACCGCAGCTTTTCCTTTGAGGGTACGGGGCGATCATGAAGCATAATAGTGAGATTCAAAGACGATTATGAACCTGTGAACTTTGAGGTTAAGTTTCACTTCAAGGTTCATTTCAAAGATGATTACAATACAGCCTAGATCCAAATTCACAGGTGTCTAAAGCATTCATATACAGAAAAGTTGTGATATACAAATATCATCCCTAATATTTGTAAATGTATTTGTCAATATTTGTCAATTTAAAAATGTTAGTTTAGTACAATTAACAATTAAAAAAATTATAAATTATAAAGAATATATCAGATGTATACAATTATAAAAATATTATACCATATCTATTTTTGTTATAAAATTATTTTAAAAAACCTGTATTGCAAAATTAATGCAATACATACATACATACATACATACATACATAAAATTAAAAACAATAAATAAATGCTATATAAGCATAATATTTAATGAAATGTATGTAAAATTATACATATATATATATATATATATATATCAGTTATAGTTACATATTATAATTATATAACATGTATTTATATATATAGTCATCGTGGAATTATTCTATCTGCCATTTTTGTCAAAATTGAGTTACTTACATATTCTTATTCTGTGACAACTTATTTACATTATGTGATGTTTTTTTTTTTTTAAGTTGTGACATTTTGGGACTGTTGTATGAAAGAGACTTGTTCCCCATATCCCATTTTACTATATGGAATGCAAAAACTTTGAAGCTCAATATCTTGAAACTGCTCAGAATGCAGATAGAACCTTATAATTCCAAGGTGAAGATTTGGGCTGCGACAATAAATCAATGCATCGCAATTCGTGGATCGATTCTGAGATTTTCAGAATGCATCACGATTCTCTCTGGAATCGATTCTGAGCTCAGCTTTTAACAGCCAATACACACACACACACACATATATAATTTCATTTTTAAAAGTGCCAGTCGAAATAAACATATTGGCCTCCCACACATTCACTCATCTCACTGACATGCACATTAATACAAAACTGTGAATATGGAAAAAAATTACTATAAGATTGCAGCAAGGCATTGCTTTCACTTGTGGTGGTCTACTTTTAACAATGCTAAGTATTGTTTCACAGAAAACGAAATGTCATGTGGTTTAGCACCAACTGCTATTAGAGGATGTCAAAGGTATGCGAGATGCCGCGTACCCCATTTACATGCTAGTATTTACAGCATTTTGCTCATTATGCTAACCCATCTCAGCTCTAGCAACCACAAAACTCAGACCAGCAGAGTATGAGGAAGAAAATAT
This sequence comes from Sinocyclocheilus anshuiensis, assembly GCF_001515605.1. Taxonomy (NCBI): domain Eukaryota; kingdom Metazoa; phylum Chordata; class Actinopteri; order Cypriniformes; family Cyprinidae; genus Sinocyclocheilus; species Sinocyclocheilus anshuiensis. The sequence goes on along the minus strand of NW_015548309.1, from coordinate 2,838,732 downwards.
ACTGCTAATGTGAAAGAGGTTCTTTCTTATTTTAGACTAACTAATTGCATATTGCCACCTGCTAAAATGCCCATTTGTCTTTAATAAACATATATTAAAAAACTAATCAAGTTTTTGAAGCTAGATCTTGTACTGTGTAGTTTAAGGATGGATAAGTGTATATTGAAATGTAATACACTATAACGATTTACTTTATATAGTTCACCCGAAAATTTTGTCATCATTTACTCACCTTCATGTTGTTTTAAACCTATATGAATTTCTTTTTGTTGAACACAAGAAGATATTTTGAAGAATGTTATTAACCAAAGAGTTGCTGGTACCCATTGACTTTTTTTCATACTATGGAAGTCAACGGCTACCAACATTCTTCAAAATATCTTCTTTTGTGTTCAACAAAAGAAAGAATCTCATACTGGTTGGAACAACTTGAGGGCGAGTAAATGATGACAGAAGTTAAATTTTTGGGTGAACTATCCTTTTAAATCCACTTCTACTCTAAAAACAGAGTGACATTTGCTTTTTTGACTTTTCTAGAAGTAGAATATGACTGTTTTGATGGATGTCATCTCTCCTGTATGTCCGTCATGAAAGCGTGAGACAACAAAAGACAAATCATTAGGCCTGAGGCTGCTGTCGTCATTATATAAGAGCCATCTGCATTTACCATTCAACTCCCAGCAGGCCGAACGAGCCCAATTCAGCCACTTGGCCACACAAAGGAGATACATTACAGTCACCGTCGCTGAGTGGCATTTCATTTAAGACTTAATTTATACCATGAGGGAAGTCAAATAAGGACGCCAGGTGGAGGACTACCAGGGGGCGAGGATCTGCCCCAAATATCTGGGTCTCCAGCTGATCCAGGCTGCTTTCTGTACTGGCCAAAAAGAAGGGCCCGGCAATCCAGCATCGGAATGTGACAAATCTGTGTCAGGCAAACATTTTTTGACAACATTTCTCTTCATATTTAACAAGAAAGACCTCAATTGTGAAATTAACATGTTTAAAGGGCAAAATAAAGTGTCTGAACGTAAAACAAAGGGCTTGAAGCAAAGGAGGAAATCCCTGAATGCTCGAAAACTGTGTCGGATGCTGCCGCCTGAATGTTAAGCAGACCCCATTCAATCAATGATGAGAAGGAAAAAGGAGAACTTGCCTCTCCGGGCGAACTAACTTCAAATGATGAGACGGGAATGAAAGTGATTTAGTGGATTACTTGAAATCCATCGGATTTTCTTTGCATGTAAGCAAAGGGCTTCAAAAGAGCAAATCATTTAGAAAGTAATGAATCCCGGAAGGAAATGTGAGTTTAGAGAAATGGCACGCTTTGCTGTCAGTCAGTGATTAATCAAATCAATCATCATAAAAAGGGGTTGCATAGTACAGCAATATAAATGTTACAGTTTTTTTTTTCCATGGTATAGGGTGTTCACATGTGGCTTTTTTCTCTAAAACCCATTAACCATGGTAAAAATCGCTAACACACGTCAACTCTTTTTTTTTTTAGGACCATGTGATATTTCAGTTTTTCTTTTTTAATAAATCTGCAAAAATGTCAACAATTCTGTGTTTTTCTGTCAATATGGGGTGCTGTGTGTACATTAATGAGGAAAAAAAATTAACTTAAATGATTTTAGCAAATGGCTGCAATATAACAAAGAGTGAAAAATTTAAGGGGGTCTGAATACTTTCCGTACCCACTGTATATATATATATATATACACACACACACACACACACTTGTAAAAATGTAATATATATATATATATATATATTAGGGCTGGGTAAAAAAAAAAATGTATTTCTCGATTTTAATCGATTCTCATTTTTATGAAACAATATCGACTCATAAATAAGGTTGGGTATCGTTTGGGTTTTTTTTAGATACCAGTGCCAAATCCATACTTTTAAAACCGTTCCGGTGCCTAAACAGTGCCTGGACCAATACTTATTAAAAAATTAAAAAATTAAAAAAAATTCCCAAAAAAATGATGGATTGAAGATGGCGTACCATCGATAAATATCGATACAGTTTTATTGCCCAGGCCTAATCCAAAATAATCGATATTGAATCGAATCGCAAGCTTGTGAAGGATAATCGAATTGTGAAATTTGTGTCAAAACCCAGCCCTAACACAGGTGCATCTCAATAAATTAGAATGTCGTGGAAAAGTTCATTTCAGTAATTCAACTAAAATTGTGAAACTCGTGTATTAAATAAATTCAATGCACACAGACTGAAGTAGTTTAAGTCTTTGGTTCTTTTAATTGTGATGATTTTGGCTCACATTTAACAAAAACTCCTATCTCCTATTCAGTAATGGCCATAAAGCAAAGCAACTGCACAGATGACTAAGTCTCAAATCAATGAGACCAATACAGGTTCACACGATGCGTAGAAGACGTATTAACAATCAGCAGGGTGTTAATTATCCCTGCTGTCTACATGTAAGAAGAAATGCATTAAGTATATCCATTCCTGGTCTTACTGGGTGTAAAGTGATCTAGATATAGCACATCATCAAGTCCATGAGAAAGTGTGGCAGCTAGTCTTAGCGAGACATGTTGAATTTGGTGTGGTTGCCTTGACAGCAGCAGTCAGGCGAGGATACGAACGCCGTATTGCACCCCCTGACAGCTTAGATAACAGCTAATAGCCTCTCAGGTCCACTTTCAGTTCGTTTTCCCCATGGACAGAGCGGAGAAAATCTGTCGAGACATGTACATGTGTGCAAGTGTCTATAATGAAAGATTAAAAAAAAAACATGTCCAATCTGTTCCAACTGGACTAGAAGGAAAAACTGACCGTCCATTAAAGCGATAGTTCACCCAAAATGGAGATTTTGTTATCATTTGCTGACCCACTTATCTTTTCAGGTTGCTACCTTTTTTTTTTTTTTTAAGTAAAACTCAGCTTATAGTTTATAGTGACCACATTGGACATCTTTTAAAAGGGCAAAAAGGCACGGGGTGATCGGTGCTCCGATCAGGATTTTTGAGGCCGATCACAGAAAGCAGTATCTGCCGATCCGATCACCGATACCGATCTTTTTAAAGCCTTCTTTTTATCATGTAGAATTATTTATAGTGATGATCCAATCAAGATTTTTAGACATTTATTCAGGGCCTGAATTTCATTTTTGAAAATGAATTCTTCTCTTAGGTGACTCTTGTGAGAGGATTTTTTTTTTCATTTGAGTGGTGGAGGGGGGGCATTTTTTAAACATCTTTCAAAAATCTATATTTATCTCACCTAAATGTTTGATCATGCAACATCACAAACATTCTAAATTAAAACTTACCATTGACAGAAACAGTCAGCTCTACTGCCTTTTTTTTTTTTTTGCATTTAAATCTTTATTACAAGCAATCCTGCGATTCATAAAAGAACTTTAAGAACTTAAAAATTATTGCCTTGTTTATCTAAAAGTGCTCTTTTCCTTTAAACCTAGCCAAAAATCCATAGCATATGTGTTGACTGTGAAACACAGTAGACTTTAATTATAAGCATTTATGGTGTAATTACTACATTTTTGTGTCAATGCATGATCATATTTACTGCAAACAATGCGCTGTTACTTTAATTCAGCGCGTGAGGCGTAGCAAAAATAGACCCGGTGTGGAAACGATCTCTGCACTGCTGCAGACGCACCGCTCCTACATGCACAGCCAGACTGCAACCGTGTGTGCAGTGTGAACGCTTTAATCCGTTAACATGAGCGCGGAAAAAATACGCACCACATACGCACTGCAAACAAAGTAATGTGAACCTGGCGTTATGTGTGTGCGCTGCGAGTGTGCATGAGTGCACGGTCTCCAGGAGATCACGCGAGAGTTGAATGGTTTAAACACTGGCAAGAATTTAAAAGAAAAAAATGCAATTTATAAACGTGTGACGATGTCTGTGACTGTGTTGACTGTGTCAACTGTGCAGCATGCAGCTCACTTATAGTGCAGACGCAATGTGATTTGAAGACATTTGCATTTTGAGAGAGAAAGAGCGCGCGCAGTGATTCACTCACGCTGTTTGTGAAATTATGTCTCACAGAAACTTTTTCAAATTACTTTATAAGTTATTTAATGAAGAAATATGAATTGTACCTCACCTAAAGCATTATAATTATTTCACCCGCACCGGACAGAGACGGCGCCGCTGCATGTCATGCCAAACCTCTCACGTGACGGCAGGCGCGTCATCAGCTTGAGATCGGTTTTATGAGATCGGCCTTTTTAGAGACCGCCGGCATCCAGCATTGTTTCTCGTCCGGTATTGAATGTCGTCTCTCCCCGCTACGTGTGTGTTCCTGGTTCCAAATAAAGTCTGTTCGTTGGAAGTTTACTCCTCGTCTCCTTGTTCCTTGCTCCCTCACAGTAGCGAACGTGACAATGGCGAGTAAATAATGCAAATTTTAATTTCTGGGTGAACTAATTTATTAGACAAAACTGTTAAACAGAGACAGTAATGTAATTACGATGGAGAATGGGAGGTCCTCGCGTCCTCTGGCTCTAAGCTTAAATGAGTTTAGTTTAAACACATATATCAATGTGTGCTGTTCAGGTCTCACCTGTGCGCGCACGCGCTATCAGCACCCGGGTGATGACGGAATAAATGAATGCTCATATTCCAGCATACGGCATTCGCATTGAACAAGAGTGAATGGTTTGTCCACGTTTTTGTTTTTTTCATCACTGTTGTTGTAATGTACTGGGAAGCCAGAATGCGCATCCATCAACAAAAATATACATTAGCCGAGCCCTGTTTGTCTTACGTGTTATTTATAGCAAACCATATTACAGATACGTTGTCAGATTTAAGCTGAACCGCGGTCCTAGCGCGTGCCGAACCGTGTTTGGAGAACCGTACGGTTCGACGAACCGTTCCACCCCTAATTAGGCCTACTATAAGATTACAGTTAACAACAGAGCCCAAGCATACATTTTATTACTATTTATTTTTAAATATAACAAGCAACACTCATTTTATGCAAACATGTAAATTGCACATAATGTAGTTTTTAAATTAACTTCTAAATGATAAAAATTCTATTTGTTGTTAAAATATAATAATTTACACAGTGCCTTTGAGTTGAATTACTGAAATAAATGAACTTTTCCACAACATTCTAATTTATTGAGATGCACCTGTAGTAGTAAAGAGGAAGGGATGATCGCGCTGCCATTTGAACGGAGGCGTTTATATAGCGATCTGTTGCGCCACATCAATGTTGCGCCATCAATGTTGCGCCAAGACAGCATTTATTGTTTGAATTTGAACTTTGAATTTCCTGAAAAAAGGACATAATTTGAAAGATGAGAGTTTGTTTCTAACAATATATAAAACTGGAAGTTTCCAATGAAGTTCCGCTCGTGCAGTGGTTAAATCAATGTATTTGTTCGGTACACATGTGTACAGAACCGAAAGGCCCGTACCAACAATTTTCGGTACGAATACGTGTACCGTTACACCCCTAATATGTAATATAGTTTTCTCTTTACCTAGTAGTAAAGAGAAAGGGATGATCGTGCTCACTCGTGCTTCACGCTGCCGCTTGTACTAAGGCATTTAGTACATGTCGCGCCACATCAAAGAGCGTCAAAATGGCATTTATTGTTTGAATTTCCTGAAAAATACATAATTTGAAAGATGAGACTTTGTTTCTTATCAAAAGTAACAATATATAAAACTGGAAGTTTCCAATGAAGTTCCGCTCGTGCAGTGGTTAAATCAATGTATTTGTTCGGTACACATGCAAACTTTTCGGTACGAATAGGTGTACCGTTACACCCCAAATCTATATATAGGCTATATATATTCCACATTACAATAGAAAGACATGAGGGTGAATAAATGATGTCAGTATTTTCATTTTTGGGAGAACTAGTCCTTTAACAGATGTCTGTGAAAGCTGTATCTGTAGTGCCGTCTGAGCCAGACACCAGCAGCCCCCCTTCCTGACAAGAGCACTGATAACGAATATCCTTCTCTTTACATCCATCTCTTCCTCACGCATGATCCCTATTCACACAGAAGCCTTTTCCCTGCATTAATGAGGCATTCAGCGGCACACTTAATTATATCCACGTTCCAGCCGCCAATTGCGTATTAATAATCTCCCTGTTTGTGTGCACCCTGAACTGGTGGTCAAAGGTCAGATGGATTATGAGGTCGGGGGGAGTGTGCCTTGTTTAGGATCAATAACGGGATTTGTGCAAAGAACCAGACTTCTGTTTCAAAGGGTGGGGGATTGTGGTTTTCAGAAAGGATCTTGTTTTTGCAAGAGAGTCGATTTGCCCATCTGATTGTTTCATGTATGTGTCCATATCAACAGTTATAAGAGGTGCGAACAGATCTTTAGGTAAGGTATTTTGATGACATCTCATTAGCTTCTGGATTATACAGCCAGGTAGACGGCATATTCAATTATATGCGTGTTATTTCCCCATCTGGAGCCTGAGTCATGATAGAAATGGGATATTATCTCCTGGCCCCCTCCCAGGTCCTTCTAAATCACTGTGTCAGCTCTTTTGAGGGCGTGGCCTGTGAATGAAGAGGCAATTACATGCGCTGAGGTTTTGAGAAGCCCCGCCCCCTCAAATCCCTCAGCTCCGGTCGTTACAGAATATTTTCTATAATGAAGGAATGGCCAGCTGCACTTCCACAACAACCTGCTAATCCCACAGGGTGGCCACTTCCACAGGGTGCCCGCTTCCACACAGCTTTAACCCCCCTCGCCCGCTCCACTGTCCCAGGGGGATTGAATACTATAGGAAACAAGGGCAGGGCAGCACGACAGCTAGCCCCAGGCTGAACACACAAACACACATTCATGAAAACACACAGCAGAACATCCCAGTCAAAGCTCTTCTGGGCTCACTGAGCCTTCAAGGGCACTTTAGACGGCACCCCTCGGGCGGCTCTGTTCCAAATCATTCATGATGGGCTGTGTTTGCTTTTTATTGAATGCGTCTCAAAAAATGTTTGGGTTATTTCTCACCCAAAATCCAGTGATATTAATTGGAGCTTATTTTTAGGACATTTACACCCATAATTACTAGGGGTGGCACTAGGGGTGTGCGATATTGAGAAAAAATTATATCTCGATATTTTATGAGATTTGGTAAAATTTTGAAAAATACCGTGATATAAATTTTTGGTCATACCGCCCAGCACTAGTGTAGTCTTTATCCAGTCATAAAAACAGAATTCACAGTTTAACGCGGAATGTCACGGAATTTGTCACATTTTGAATGAATTAATCAAAAGTAGGTCATTACACTTAAATCAAATCACGATATGGACTACTATCTGTAAATATTAAGCCGCAAAAGTCGATTTAAATATGAATCCTGTATGTTCTGCCTGTCTCTGTTAATGAATGGCATAGACGCGCGGTTTCATTTACTATACACATACTGAAGCACGCCTGACACTCGCTGTGATTTCAGCGTCTGCCGTCTCACTAAATGAGGACGTAAACACATCACACAAAACATTTCTTCCATGTTTTAATTTTAATAGTAAATCCCCTTTGTTTGCCAAAAAACTTGTTTGCTTCATTTTCAATAATTAAAAGATAAATTATAAATTAAATTAATGTTTTATGCCTTCATTTGATAACCAGAAAAATGTAAATACACAACACAGGATTTCTGAGAGAAAAAAAATTCACAAGGCTACTTTAAGAAAAAAAATGAATAAATTAAGCTGTTTTATGCATTCAAATAATTAGAGATGCTAAAACACAGAATTTGGTAACAATAAAAAATATAAATAGTATGGTGAGAAAAAATAAAACATTTCATAGGGCCCTAAACATGTAATTTTTGATAAACTTTTAATAAATTGATGTGAAAATGATCATTGATGTGAGTTTCATGATTTTAATTAATTAGACATGCTTTTTAATTAATACAATTGAATTTAACTATTAAAAAGGAGTCGAGAAAATTTTTTATGAAAAAAACGGAATCCAGAAAATTTAAAATGGAAAAACGGAATTTGGAAAAAAATTAAATGGAATTTCATAGGGCCCTAACTATCCCTCAGCCTTGCCGCGCGGGCCCCCCAGTTTGGGAATCACTGCTTTATTCTTTTAAATGGATATATTAATCGTGTTTATTATTATTTTTTTTTATTAAAGTGGAAATCAGTTTACTAAATAATGTAAACTTGACTGACTGCTTCACTTCCACTATAAAGGGATATTTATGTTGTTTATGATTTATTTTTATTTATACTATTTATAATTTTTGTGCAATTACTTGCCTGTCAGTTGAGTTTGTGGCAAAACATTTTGCAGTGTTTACGTTGTTTATTACGGCATAAAATTGATTAAAATAGATGTTTAATGTCATAAAGTACAAGTTGATTTCAAAATGCACCTACTTTTTTGCATTTGTGTTTTTCAGTTGAATAAAAGACTATTTTTCCCTATATATTTCATCATTCATGATTTCTTTAAAAAAGTCTAAAAATCTCATCTCGTCCTCGTGAACCCAGTCTCGTGTCTCGCCTCGTGGGATAAGTGTCTCGTCACACCCCTAATAATTACTGTAATAAAAAAATAGTACAGTAATCAAAATCATACTGCCTTGCCCTTTTTTTCAGCATAAATTAAATTCTGCACAACCAAAATATATAATGTACAGATACTTCAAAGAATTTATTTAGATTAGATTAGATTTGCTTTACAGTAATTTTTCCACACTACAGTAATGAGAATTTGGAGAGGGGGAATGTACATATTTATTATTTATAAATCTATCAAATGCAATTTAATCATCACCCAAAGTCAAGTGACATTAAACACTGGATAAAGAAAACTGAGCTCATTTTTAGGACGTTTTCCCATAAAATTATCTTTACTATAATGAAAAAAAGTATAGTAATCAAAATCATGCTGCCTGTTTATTTTTTCAGCATAAATTACATTCTGCACAACAAAAATACATAATAGATACTCTGAATAATGTAATTTATTAATCAACTTATTTATATTTAAATAATACTGCATTTGTTTTTGCATTGCAGTATTTTTTTTCCACACTACAATAATGAGAATTTAAAGAGGGCTGATGTAGATATTTATTCATATTTAAAAATATAATAAAATGTAATTACAGCAAATAAGACACACTGAATTGCTGCATTTAAATGTGCACTTATTGTATATAATATTTAATCAAACTTCATTATTGACAGAAAATGTACAGTTACTGAAAGCCAACGGCAATAAAATGCCAAATATCAAGCAATTTACTAAAGGTTTTAAAAGTATGCTGCATTTTCTTTATGCAAAATTGTATATATTTTTAATCTTCTGACTCATTTTGATTTTGGTGTGACTTATGATCCAGACATGTTATTCCAATTATTGCAATGAAAATACAGTTGATATAATTCAAACATAAATCCAAGTTTAAATTAGATTTTTAGTAGAAGAAAATGAATGCGTACATCATCATGCCTGACAGTACACACTATCAGATTTAGCAACAGGGGTGTATGTTTTTTTTAACTCAATGAGGGGGCAGAGGATTTTTTTAGCATTTCTAAAAATTGGTAGAACAAGGCAGACTGATTCATAGAAAATATCCAGAGGAGCTTAAATAGTTTCAAAAGTTAGTCATATTCCACCCTCGATCTATTTCAGGCTCACAGTTAATCACATTTGTCTTGCGAAATGAAGACAGCAAAGGAAGAAATGCACACAAAAAAAAAAGGTTCCGCCAAAAATGTGGGTATTTCCACCCATTCAGCGTCTGTGTCTGTTTCCTCAAATGCCACGGCTGTCAAAAACAACATTAGGGCAAAAAATATCATCTCTTCTTAGTTCCTGTTAGCAGGTAAAAAGCCTAAAAGGAGGGCCATTGAGACTCTTACACAACTTGGATTTTCAAACATTGCCTTGATTTAATTAGCTGTAATTAATCCAATTGAGGGCTAATTGGCATCTTATTGCAGTGACTGTGGGGGTTCATTCATATTTCATCAGTGGCTGAGAGTCATTCTTCACTACTTCACATACGAGCACCGCTCGCCAGCCTCCAATTAAACACTAAAACATGGATTTTGTTTCTGGAAAAAGATCAAACGCAAAAATACCAAGCCGCTGGATATAAAACCCAAAATCCCTGTTGGGGTGTGAGTCCCACTTTAAAGTAACAGACGTGGCAAGATGACAAAGTCCTCAGAGAAATCACCAAAACTCAAGACAAGATCCCTGAAGAGAAAACATTTGGTTTCACTCTAACAAGCATTCTTTTGCCCACAGATTTGGGTCTCATTGTTAAAATCTCTGAGTTTTGAATACATTTATCACACTGATGACAGTGTATGTAATGTATGTAATGTAACAGGAAATGCTAAGTGCACCTAGACAGCCTGGTGACTACCTAAACTTGATAACTTATTTAATATGTTTATATTAATATATTGACTTTTTTTTTTATTTATTCATTTCTCAATCGTCATCTTTAGCCCAAGAGCACAAAAACCGGTTTCCACAATCATCGGATTGAAGACAAAACATGCATCCATTTTAACTGCTCACTGCATAACTATATCATAAACCAGATCGCATGTCATTTTAATTTGACAATGGTGCAAAACCTCACTTGACCCAATCTCACCAAATGTCACCAATCCGGCATATGAGCATGCATTACTTTCAACTCAAATACGCAAGATAAAACGGTCATCTCAGTAGAGCATTACTTCATGAAACTCAGATCATGTTGGCATACGATACATAACGCATAATACATTTCACATATGCTTTGGGATGAATGACAACACAGCTCACAAAACACATTTTCCGCTTTTCATTTATTTTGCAGCGACTATATTAACTTACTCACTAGCACTGATTCTCACAGTTGTGTTGCAGTCTTGGTAAAACAGGACTGGGGTCTCAAAAAGAAGAGTAAAGGGTGAAACCTAGTAGAGGAAATGCACTATACAGGACGTGAATATGAATAAATATGTTCATTTCCACTCAATAACACACCGTGTGTAAAACAGCATACACTCAGCCACTCAAACAAAGTCCCAAAACACTTGTTTCTTCTCCAAACATGTAGTTATAAGCAAACCAAGCAGGTTTCGCGTTAGAACCAAAAACAAACACTGTGTGAAAGCAATAGCGGTGTGTGGTACAGCACTGATTCAATAGTAACAGACGCTCAGAGTCGCCTGAAGAAATAAACAGCAAACTTACCGACTCCGTATTTCTCGTGTTCCGTAGGAATCCACATATTCATGGGGTTTGTTGAGAAAAAAGCGTACGAAACAGCGCGCTGTGCAGTGCTTATGTTAAATCCCTCATTCGTCCAGATTCACATCATCCTCTCGCGCAGTCATTGTTCATACCGCTCGAGCGATCAACTGTCTGCGCTGCACGAGATGAGAACGCGGCGGCGCGCGCTTAGATACAACTGAGTAGCATGATGGGAAATGTAGTTTCGTGACGTGCGCGAAAAAGAACAACGATAGCGATTAGACCAGAGAGGTTTAATAATAACAAAGATTTGTATTAAGACCTCTTTTTTTAATACATTTTTTCCAGAAAATGTTATTTATGTTTATTATATCCCTGACATTTTATCAGAACCAATGGTTATATATCAAGAGGATGAGGTTTCAGATTTTTTTATCTTTTTTATTTTCTGTTTTTAATGAAATATTTTAGGCTATATTATTTATTTTAACTGTATTCTATTGTATATGGGTTTCGTTATGTTCCATTTTTATTTTATCTGAATTTAATATTTTATACTGAATTTATTTATTCATTTATTTAAAGTTGAAATGTGAAATCTTCAAACATATTTACCAGATATTGCTACTACACCTTACACACATTCAAAGACATCAAGCACATGCATTAATATGGCATAATCCATAAATCCCTTTGCAGGCTAAGCAAAAATAAATAATTAAATTAAAAAAAATTTACCATACATGATGCAGATTCATGAGTGCAAGACAATACATAGTAAATAAATAAATAAATGCACATATTCAATCATAACCCTTCACTCATACAGTGTATTGTCTATGTTAAATGCATGACAGAGAAAAAGCAAGGGTCAAAGGGTTCTGGTACATGAGAATGGTGTAGATCTGATCTGAATTATCAATCTAATAACCTGCACTAATCCAATTAATGTTGCAACCTATTTCCTGTATGAAAAATCTACGCACACAGATCATCTAGAAATGAGCTAGATGATCTTTTCAGAAACATTAATTTCGAGAGTATTATTATTCAGTTATTAAAAATAATAAGTATTATCAATATAAAACAATTAAATAATAAATATGTTTAATATTACTGTGAAATTATTTCGTTTCTATTACATTGCATTAGTATGTTTTTATACTCACTATAGTACTGCATTGTTAAATGTATTGTTTATTCAAATAAATTATTTATTTATTTAGTATCTTATTTGTAGTTTATTTAGTAATCCATGTTTTATTCCTATTTTTTTTTTACACTGTTTCTCTAATTGTTTCCACAAGACCATGGTGAAGTGAACGATGCACTCATAAAGACAGCTACTTGTTTAATCCCTGAATGAATCAGTGTTTTAAACAAATCAGTTGAATGAATGATTCAGTAACTAATTTTAATTTTTTTTTAACTCACTTGTTTTGCTCCTGAATGAATCAGTGTTTTGAATGAATTGATTGATTGAATGATTCAATAACTCATTTATACAGAAGCTGTTTTTGAATGAATCAGCTGATTAAATTATTCAATGCATCGGTCATTAAAAGGCGGTCACTTTTCGCCATCTACTGGTATAACAGTGTAACCTGCAAAAAGAATCACTGAAAATCCATCGCTAATGCACAGACTGACACAAACACAGGCTATCAGCTCAGCCAATCAAATCCAAGGACAGGAACTGTGTTTAATAAATTATAAATGTGCCCCACAGAACAACTGTGAAATAATAATTGTAGCCTAGTTTCTGAATCCTCAAATACACAGTCAGAGTTGGACTAGGATACCTGGCGTGCATTTATTGGATTCGTGGACAATGATAAAGTACATTTCCATTGGTCTGAAAGCAGAGACTGTGTGTCTTTGTCACATGAGAGACCACCGTGCGAGAGGCAGAATCCAAGAAACAGGGTTCAACCAGCCATGCATACTAAACACATGCTGGAGCTTTAAAGTCTGCTCCTGTCCCAGCACGACTTACTCTCTCTCTTGCTCTGCAGTATTTCAAGTGTCCTGCACTCGAGCTGGCTGGTTAAGACACAATTTAAGACACAGTTTCCGTGAATCGCTCAATGGTGCTTGACTGGATGATTACCTTGCTTAAGAAAAACTGTAAAACAGTCAATAATCACATCATATTGCTGAGTTTTTTCTGCTGTCATTCATTAATTTATAACGTAATGATGACTGAAAGGTTGGTTACTAGTGTTGGCTTTGGTGGGAGAGAGTGTCCTCAGTGATGCAGTATTTCAAGTGTCCTGCACTCGAGCTGGCTGGTTAAGACACAATTTAAGACACAGTTTCCGTGAATCTCTCAATGGTGCTTGACTGGATGATTACCTTGCTTAAGAAAAACTGTAAAACAGTCAATAATCACATCATATTGCTGAGTTTTTCTGCTGTCATTCATTAATTTATAATGTAATGATGACTGAAAGGTTGGTTACTAGTGTTTGCTTTGGTGGGAGAGAGTGTCCTCAGTGACATTCTCTTAGTTTATTATAGAAACAAAGAAATAAATACATGAAGGAATAAATAAATAAACAAAGAAATCACCTGTAATGATTAAACTGCCATTACTGCAGTGTTAGTAAATTAATAAATAAATAAAAAACTAAACACTAAACAAATTAATTAATGAATATTAGATTTTTTAAAATAAGGTCACTAGAATTACTGAATTGCAATTATTTCAGTGTGTAAATAAATCAATGGTGCTTGACTGGATGATTACCTTGCTTAAGAAAAACTGTAAAACAGTCAATAATCACATCATATTGCTGAGTTTTTCTGCTGTCATTCATTAATTTATAATGTAATGATGACTGAAAGGTTGGTTACTAGTGTTGGCTTTGGTGGGAGAGAGTGTCCTCAGTGACATTCTCTTAGTTTATTAAAGAAACAAAGAAATAAATACATGAAGGAATAAATAAATAAACAAAGAAATCACCTGTAATGATTAAACTGCCATTACTGCAGTGTTAGTAAATTTATACATAAATAAAAAACTAAACACTAAACAAATTAATTAATGAATATTAGATTTTTTTAAATAAGGTCACTAGAATTACTTAATTGCAATTATTTCAGTGTGTAAATAAAACAAATTACTAAACAAAACAAAACAAAAAAAAGAAATAATTACTTTTTTAATAATAATTCATTTTAAAATCAGCAATGACTTAATTGTCATTATTTCAGTGTGTAAATAAAACAAATTACTAAATGCACAAATAAATAAACTAAACTAAATAAATAATTACATTATTTAATAATAATTTATTTAAAATAAAGTAATGACTTAATTGCAATTATTTCAGTGTGCAAATAAAAAAATAGAATAAAAAACAAATGACTAATCAAACAAACAAATATGAATATAATATTCAAATATGAAGTAATGACTTAATTGTCATTATTTTGGTGAGTAAATAAAAAAATAAATAAAAACGAAAGATTAAACAAATGTTTGTTTGTTTTTTAAATAAAGTCACCAGTAATGACTTTATTGTCAATGTCAGTGCTAAACAAACAAAGAAACAAATAAATAAAGCAGATGAGAAATTTAATTGGATGGAAAATGGTATGTGCTGTTAAGCCTTCTTTTAAGCTGAAAGATCTGTAACCTGGAAGAATCTGATCCGCGTATCTCCAGGTTCTCAGAGACACAACACATGCGGGCATGAGGACGTGTAAAGAGGATGAGAGGAGCAGCTATCTTTGTTCTTTCCTCCTTTCATGCGTCCATACAAACATGTGGCGAACATGCCAGCGACCCTCAGCACATCTGAGCAGCGGCTGCAGATTGAAGCTCACCATGTGAAGTCTTATCTGTTCTTCTTTCAGTAGAGGGAACAAAGAGTTTTCCTCCAAGTATCAAAAACTTTGATTTTACATCTAAAAGGTTTTATTTTCAAATAAAAATATTTTGCACAGCACTTCCATGTTTCTGGACATGTACTATGGTTATACCAGGTTTTTTGGACATGCACTTTGGAAATGTAATGGCTTTAATCATGTACCAAAGCATTACTGTGGTTTTTTTTGACATATATCACAAGTGCCACCATGTTTTTTCAACATATAATGGTATTATTAATTTTGAGCATTGTACTGTGGTGAAAGATCGGAAACTGAAAAACTGAAACCGAAACAGTATATTTTTACGTTTCTAAATCTGTATGTGTAAAGACAAAAGAATCATGACTAACAGCTGCTATTTAACTTATTGGTGATTATGAACTCCACTAATGAGTGTAACACCCACCTGCAACTTCTGTAAAACCACAGCACATGCTCACAAAAGAAAAACAGCCCATCCACACCCTCGCCATCTCTAATCCTACCTGCAGAACCAGCCTTCCCAAACGAATCATTTCAGTGAATTATCAAGCATGAGCTTCGTCAGTGCAAACAAGCCACAGGGTGCCATTACAGCTCAAAAACAGCCTTATGTTTGTATCAACATAGATAGCAGCAAATACAAACACTCATCACACTCACTAGACTAGACACAGGCAAACAAATCTGTGGTTGGTTACTATTTGCATTGGTGGGAGAGATCAGTAATGACCTCAATGTCATTAGCAGTGTTGAAGAAACATATACAGTAAATATATGAAGGATGAAGGAATAATAATAATAATAATAAACAATCTATTGCCATTATTTCAGAGTATACATAAATAAATAGTTTATAAGTATTATTTACATGTAAGTAAATAAGTAAATAAATAAATATAAATAAATAAATGGAAAACAAACAAATTAATAAATAATGAAGTAAACATTAACTACATATTTAAATTAATTAAATATTTTACATTTTAAACAAATTAATCATAGATGACTTTATCATCAACATGTCAGTGTAATAAATAAATAAATAAATAAGTAATGTTAAAGACAATATGAATTTGTTTATTGTCAGTATGTCAGGGTGTTATAAACAAACAAACAAACAAACAAATAAAATAAAGTCTACATTAATGACTAAATAAATAAATAAATATTCTTAAAGTCAACACAAACTACTTTATTGTCATGTCAGGATTTTATAAACAAACAAACAAACAAATAAAATAAAGTCTGTATTAATGACTTTATTTTCAATATGCCAGTGTGATAAATAATAAATAAACATTCAAGTCAACACAATTACTTTTATGTCTGTATGTCAGGATTTTATAAAGAAATAAATAAATCACCAGTATGGATTTCATTGTCAGTACATGAGTGTGTACTCAAATAAATAAATAAACAAAGTCTACATTAATGTGTTTATTGTCAATATGTCAGTGTGATGAATGAATGAATGAATGAATGAATGAATGAATGAATTAATTAATAAATAAATAAATAAATAAATAAATAAATACATGTTATTTGTGAAATTTATGCATGTAAAAAAGAAGCAAATAATGGGTATTCAGTTAGGAAAAGCACAAGTACTCTAACAAATGTCTAAAGTCTGTCGATTTGGCTTTCCCAGTGTGTGAGATGCAGTGCTGCTTTGAGTAATTGATGACGATAAACTAGGCTGAGTAGGAGGAAGAGGTTTTCTCTAAAAATATTGACTGTCCAAAAAAAGCGCTTTTTTTATATGGTGGTGAGGTGTGTGGTGACGGTTTCTTGAGTCATAAACAACAATGATTGCAAAAAATGGCATCGCTGAGTGAGAGGTTTACGTCGACATGCCTCATGACCTCACAAACTCGCTCTAACAAAGGTACAGACAGCTTCTGGCACCGCGCTCACATACCCCGCCAAAGAGACCGTAAATAATCACTGGCTTCATTTGTTTTCTTCATGGTGTGATGGATGATGGATTTCTGTGGCTCCTTGATGGTGTTGTGCCTGGACCTGTTGACGGGCAGCAGACCATACATCCCAACTGGTACATTCAGACCAGCAGCTCGTCTGACATCACAGCTCCAGTGACATAACCTTCAGGATCCTCGCGGCTGCCAGCAGCTGACATGTCTATTTTTGCCAGCGACCCGCCAGGCTTGACTGCTGGATATGCACCCTTCACTGGTTTTAGAGTGTGTTGATGACTGATGATGTAAGTAGCTTCATGTCACACCGGCTTTTGAGTCTGACATTTTCTTGAAGGTGAAGTGTGTCATTTTTTATTTTATCTTAAAGGGTGGTTCACACAAAAACGAAACTTGTAATCATTGTCTCCCTCATGTCGTTGCAAACCTGTATTAGTTTCTTTCTTCTGTAGTTTCTTTCTTCTGTAGAACGCAGAAGAAGATATTTTGAAGAATGTTTCAACCTGTATTGCCAAAACATGTTTATTAACAAACTAATATATTGTGTTATACAATAAATGAATACATGAATACAGTCACCGGTAATCATTCAATTAATGGATGGATCAATTAATCAATTAATCAAGAAAGAAAGAAAGAAAGTCATACACATACACACTAGTCACATATATACACATACAGTCACTAGTGGCTGGTAATTTGTAATGACTTCAATGTTAATATATTTATTATGTGATAAATAAATTATACATACATACATACATATATAATCTGCATTTCAAGGTTAAAGACTTTTTTCACTTTCACTTCTTTTTTTGGTGTTTGACTTGTTTTTGTGGTTTTATCTTAAGCTAGAGCACTTCAAACAGCACTTCTTTTTTTTTGAAAGGACAAACTAACATCTATGAAAGTGCTTTTATTGTCACATTCTGCTTATTTTCAATGGCAAAAGGTCACTGGATTGTTTCTTTACACACACACACACACACACACACACACACACACACACGCACACACACACACATGTTGTGTTTCTATGTTTTATGGGGACATTCCATAGGCGTAATGGTTTTTATACTGTACAAACTGTATGTGCTATTGCCCTACACCAACCCTACCCCTAACCCTACCCCTCACAGGAAACTTTGTGCTATTTCAGATTTTCAATACACTCCATTCTGTGTGATTTATAAGCGTTTT